>NC_140210.1:22175536-22395536 GCF_951802725.1 Rutilus rutilus | reverse complement strand
AATATTTCGTTTTAGAACATGCATTTAGTACTTGCCCTGACAGATAAAAATCTGGAAAATTAAAGTCCCTATCCCCTTTAGTTCAACTCAACTTTTACAGAAAAATATAAAAAGAGAAAATAAAAAAAACATAAAAACAATGCAAACATATGACATAGGTACATACCATTTGGTACATACCGAGATACCAACATTCTTAGTATGCTATTAGGCACACCCCTTTGTCTTATTAGCTCTATTAAAAGCCTTAGAGGCGTCAATAAAGCCAGTTATAACAGAGGAATTTTGTCCAAACATCTCTCTTATAACAGAGAATTTTAGGTTTAAAGCATAAACCTCACAAAATTTTGTATATACTGTGTTTAAACAAGAAAAACTAAATTTGCCAGCACGGTAAGATCAATAATTTAAGAATCAAGATGTATAAACAGCAGTGTTTGCAATCTTGTTTTAAATATGTTTAGATTTTTTTGTACTGGGAAAAACGATACAAATACTGATTAGGTCATTAGAAAAAAAAAAAAAAAACGTCTAGATTCACATCAACTGTTTACTGAACTTTTCAAATGTTTGTGTGTGTGTGTGTGTCCATCATAGAATATTACAAGTGCATTATAGGACAAACACCACAAACAACAACTGGGTGGAGTTATTTCTCTATCAAATACGCATTATTAATAAGCATAAATCTGACTGGCACAAAGAACATCGATGTACACAGTATATGCAGCTGATTTTTATATTTCCAGTAGATCTCGATTCTATTACAATTCTTTGGTAAGAACTTGAACAATGGCTCCAAAAAGTGTTTAGACAAATTAGCCTCATATACAGTATAAGTACAGTTTATAAAAGCAATTTTTTTTTGCAGAAGTCACTAATGCAGCAACATTTTTAAACATGTCCAAAAGTGTCCAAATGGTTTTGTGGCCACTGTATATTAACCCACAACTAGATGTCATAGAAATAATGTATGATTGTATGCCATGTATTGTCAAATTAACATGAATTTGGATATATCAGTTTAGTGAAATGTATTATTAGTATAGTTTAGGCCTATATGAAGTCAGTTAAGGTTTAAAGCTCTCGTTTGTATCTTGTCCAACCTGCTGTGTTTCGTTCAAACAGCTGGAGTCGGATTTGTTGTTTGCAGATGCAGTTTGTCCCACATATGGAACACAGGTGAATCAGCCTACCGCGCTGCTTTGATAGGCTTCTTAGAAATGCATCAGGGGCATTTACATTACTTTTAAGAACCATTAGTAGCATGTTATCTATACAAACCCACATTCATTAGTGTTAGATGGCTCTTTGCTGGTAGATTGCTTTTTAAATGTAGGAATGTCACCACAGTACATTGGGAATATGATTCCAGAAAGCTTGTGAAAATGTTTCCCACTTTCCATTTAGAATTGATTTGACAGTTAGGCCTAGTAGAATATGACAGTGTTATAGAGCACTTTACAAATGATTTTCACCCTTCTGGATTGGAATGAAAAATGGCTTTGATTTAGAAAGACTTCTTAAAAATTAAAATGAATAGTCAGGGGGTTGGTATAGGGCAGTTGGGACATGTGCTCTTTGCTCCTTTAGCCGAAGCTCGGGTTAATCCAATAAGACGTGATCCTTTTAGTACTGCTAAGTATAGACAGGTGTCCTGTTCTTTTTTAAACAGGATTCAAATATAGAGTATTGTGGGAAACCAGCAGGTTTTTGAATCACGACATTGGATTTCTTTCGCGGTAAGACCTTTGTATCTGTTAGTGTTTAATGTAAGTTCTGAAACATGGCCTCAAACATGGCGGATATCTTTATCTCTGAATTTTATGACTCCCTACCTGAAATCCTTTGTAATCCCAAATCAACTGCTTAGAAGGGGTGACGCCAACCAAAGTAAAAAGACTCTTAGTACTTAGGGAAGTGACCTGCCTTCTGAAGACGACTTTTGAGCAAATAGGGAACATTACAACAACCCTTTTCACTATCTGTCCTACAATAGACAATTACCTGGGAGACAGTTTTTAATTATTAATAATTACACCGTGCTGCGCACTATGGATAATTTGAAACCTTTTAAAAGATTAGTAAATATGGTTATGCATTTTAAGTGATAAAGCAGCTGTGTATCTGAGTCCAAATAAGACAAACACTTCTTGAGAAAACATTGCATTGCGTAATTCATTTTGTGGTTCTGTATTCTATTCTAAGTTCCCTCTGACTTATAAAAAACAAGTAGTGCATTTGACTCTCTAGTTATGTAATATGTTAATGCTTAGAATATTTAAGCATAATTCTAAGTGCTTAAGGATATTTAACTTCATGTGAAAAGTAAAGAGGGGAGAGTGTGAGAACCTGGTGTCATTTGTTGTGTGAGGTTATTTGTGAATCCTTAAATGCATCTGTCTCTAAAATTGGTTACCTGTCACCTTAAGCCTCTTTAGTGTGCTCACCTGCCTTCTCTGGTTAACTACAGGACACTTGTTGAGAGACACTATAGAGGCAATTCAAGTTCCCAGATGACCCATGTGAATAATCTGAAATGAACTCCACAAGATTATCGACCTTGTCTGTCTGTGTTTTTCACAGATGTGTGCAAAAACAGTTGTTGCAGAATTGAGCTCAATTGGATCTTTTGCTGGATTCATTTGAAACAAAGATGATTCAGCATCTTCAGTGTCTTTGTTACATCATGCTGAATTATCTTCATTAGTAAAGGCATCAGGTCAGGAGACTAGTGGGAACTTTGCTCAGTTGCTTTTGTGATGTAACGGACAGTCTATTTATCCATTGTTATACTGACTGATGCAGACTGATGGAGTTACTTAAAGCTTGGGGAAGTTTGAATTTGGTTTAGTTTTTTTTAATAATTTGGGAATGATAAGATAAAGTGTTTGCATTTCTTACCGTCATTTATCAAGGTTTAAAACTCTGTAATTGACTCTCTCTCTCTCTCTCTCTATATATATATATGTGTATTTATCTATATATATATATATGTATATGTATATGTATGTATGTATGTATATATATATATGTATATGTATATATATATGTAGCCTATATATAGTGCTTGCTTGCAGTATTATACTGTAATGGTGGCATTGCATGGATCCAGCTTGCTAATTGGTCCAACTAATTGCTAAAACTGTTACTCTGCAAATGTCATTAGCTGCTCTTGGTAAGACTGCCCTTGATCCCATTGACTTCAATATCAGCAGCATCTGTGTCTTGTGTAAGGGTACATGACATGCCAAACACAATGACAAAGTTATATAACGTGTTAAATGTGCTTTGGCTTTGCAATGTTTTTTTTTTTTTTACCTCCACAATCCATTTTTAGTCATGCATAAAGTTTAGAATTTAAGGTTTTACAAGGTCAGTTGTTTATTTTCTAACATTTTCACATGATGCCGACAGGTCATCCTGTTAGAATTTAAGCTATTGCGTACTGTGTGCATGACTGGTGAAACATCTAGAAATCGTTTTATATGGTAGCTCTTCAACAAGGTTGATTCTTTTCCTTTGTGGATGAGTCTTAAAAACATGAAATGGACTTATATTTTTTCTTGTCCTCTGCCTTTCACATTTCAGCTAGTCGCTAGCAAAATGCTTAAAAATGTGCATGTTGTGGTGGTGCCATCAGCCCACCAGTACTGTAATTTTCCTGCAACTTCAGAATGATTTATGATTCAGGGGATTGGCTCAAAAAGTCAGGGCAAAGATGATTTTTAATCGCATATTCATGCAACTGGCTTTGTGATGAATGGGGACAGTCTCTGCAATGTGCTACTTTGTAAAGGAAATGCAGTAAAATATACACTAATTCAAACCATTTTCTACCTCAATTATTTTACCATGTTTAAAATTGTTTGCTTTAAACACCAGTAATTTTAACTGATCTTGATCCAGGGTTCAGATTTGAGGGTCTGGTTACGCTCTTTTTTTTTTTTTTTACCATTTGGTGCTTAATTTTATGTTAAAAAAAGATGTTCACATGATTGCTGTGTAATGAGTTTTGTAACGTGAATGTGCACTTGCATCTGCGCTAAACTTTAAAAAAATAAAGATGAACCATTTTGGATTCCCCAAAGAACCTTTCAGTGAACAGTTCAAAAGAGAATTTTTTTCTTAGTGTAAAGAGTATTTTAATAATCTGAAGAATGCCAGTGTAATAGGTGGTAAAATCAACTTCAAGAATGATAACTAAAACTATAACGTTATACGAGAATAGCGAAGTCCACACCACAACTATAACAATAATGATTGACACAAGGAAATTATATTGTTGGAATCACATTTAGAGCATTTTTTTCTTAAGCCTATTGACGGCCAATCAGAATCCATCTGACTTTAAAGTATGAGCTGCAGTTATGTTCATGGCAATTGGAAAGAATAAACATAACGCTAATGTAATTTTCATTCTTGGTGGAAACGGCCTTAACTCAGTGTTGGCCTAGCAGCAGGACGTCCGTTAATGTTAGACAGCTTCAGCAAGCTGGTCTCCTGTTGGCTGACCTCTGCTTTAAAGCTCGCTGGGCACACAGAGCTCAGCTCTATTTCCACAGGCATCGCTCAGAGCTTATCTTCCAAGCTGGGGAGGGAGGAACATGAACAGAGAGCAAGTGGCAGGGCCCGCTAATCACAAGCGAAACGTGCTTGCCCTCTATGTTCTACTGGGCTGATTAGGCTTAATTAAGGCTGCTCGTGTGTCTCTGCTGAGCCAACTCATTTTCTCTTGAGGACACTGCTGGTGCTGCCACCCCACTGGGCAACCGCTTATTTCAGTACAGCTTATTTGAACCCTTTAGGAGCAGAGCTTTCACATCTGAAACTCATTTTGGAAAGTAAAGTGTAAATGTATTTAAAATGTTTTAACAATATTTTATTCTCTCTTATGAAATAGTTCCAAAAAAACCCAAAACATTTTCTGACTTTTTTGGCTCTAAAACTCTAACACGTATATATATATATATATATATATATACACACACACATACACATACATTTTTATGTAAAAACTTAAATAAAATGTAAATATAAATAAATATTAATAAAATACATTTATATAGGCCTAATATAATATAATATATAAAAAAAAAATCACCTTTCCTCATAAGTTTTAGTGTAGCATTATATGGTTGACTTACTGCGTATTTATTGGATATGGTATTAAATGCAGTACTTTTTAGTTTGAAAGGATGTAATGCACAAGGCTACATCTGAATGAGATTTTGAGGCCGAATTTTGTAAGGAGTGAATTTGATATTTTGGTTTTAGTAGTGTCTTTGAAACTGTTACTGATGGTATTTTGATGGTGGGTCAAAATTCTATGTTAGGTCTTCCTATACAATACTTAAGAAGTGCTATTTAGGGTCATGTAGAAGCAGAAGACCAGAACTACAGCAGGTCTTAGCTGTTTTTAGCTTTTCTGTGTAACAGCTTATCGTATTCTTGGTTACCTACATGTTGACAGATTGATCTGATCTATTTTAAAGGTGGCCTTAAAAGTCCCCTTCTCTTTGTTTTTGTTCAGTTATTTAAGAATATGTATTTTAGGTGTCTAAACTAATTGTTAATTTGATCCCCCTCCCCCCTCTTCTAGAATTCAATGAGTTCTGTTTCTCTCTTTATTTCTCTCAAGGTTATCACTGCAGTAGATGAAGAGAATAAACTTTCTGTAAGTATCAGCACTTGTCCTCAACATCTACATCCGCTTTTGAGCATAATTTAGGTAATGATAGACAATACAATTAGATATCTAACAGTATTTCTTCTTCTTTTTTCCCTAAAGGCTAAACCCCGCCTCCAGAGAGGAGGAAGCTCCGCCTCCCTCCACAACACTCTCATGAGAAACAGCATCTTCCAGCTAATGATTCACACACTCGATCCTCTCAGTGACGGTAATGTGCTAAAACAAACACTCTAAATTTACAAATATACACACATATTGACTCACGTTGTAGATTTGTAGTCTTATTAATTAAATAATAAACTTCAGGGAAGTTCAAGGAGAAGGCATCAATTCTACACAAGATCGCAAGAAAAAAGGGAGAAGATGAGGCAAATGGTGTTGGTGAGTTTAAATGTTTTGTTAAAATTCAACGTGGAACACTTGTGACAATTTTGTGTAAAATCTGGATGATCACAGCGGGGTTGGCCATTTATCCAAGGAAAAGTGGCCATTCCAAAAAAAAAAAACACTTAAGTGATTGGTGATTTGGTGACGTCAGCCGAAAAGTCATTTCTGATGCAGAACTTCTAAAAGAATACTATAAAGACAAGCATTTTTTTCTTTGGAAACTTGCAGTTTGCAATGAATTGTGCATAATAACATCAGCAGCAACATTTGGATTTTTTCAAAAAAATGTCCTTCCTATTTTGCCACAGCCTACAACCAGATACAATGATTAGTAAATATTTTTTAAATCTGCTGATAGTGCTGGGGTTAGTGCTTAAATCACATCATTACATATTGTAATATTAAAATAAGAGTTCAAATGACTAAATTGAGATTCCTGTTGTTTTATTCTCTAGCCGATAAGAACCTTCCCAACAGCAGTAACGTGGAGGTAGAAGTCACTCCGCCCATGAATGGCAGTGTTGGAGCAGAGGTGATGTCATCATACACAATAATCTAAACATGACCAGATCATCTCGGACATGTCCAGCATACTCCCTCCAAATATATCTGAATCCCTAAGATCCAAATAGAGGGTATGCGTGTGACGTCACCGTCGGCCGGAGTGACTGCAGTTACGCTCACTGAGTGGCAAAAAGATGTGAATGCCGCGAAAAACACACAAAACACATCCAAAACGGGAAAGAGCTTTGCGATTACCTGTAAAAACTAGATTTGACAAGAAATCTGAGGTATATTTTTACAGACTGCCGAAACTTCAGAACAGAGAAGCAAATGGATCGCTGCAATTCACAGAAACAACTGGCAAGCAGCAAAACGTGGATTTGCAGTTATCATTTTGCAAATATTGTATTGTTATATATTGTATTGACAGCTCATCAATTAAATATTTACCATCGTATATTCTGCATAATTGGATGTTTTTAAATAAACACTGACAAAAAACTATACAAGTTTTAGGGCTGGACGATATGAATATATATATAACATTGATAGTGATCGCCCGGATTTAGACCTACCAATATTGTATTTATATAAAGTGTTCACAGGTAAATTTGGTTGATGTATTTCCCCGGCATCGAAATCAGGCACATATAAATGTCAGGAAACACAATTCCTGGCTGGATGTCAATATCCATGGATCACTGGATCTTTGGTAAGTTGTAAGGAACACTATATCAAAGTCCAGCTTTTAGTTTAAACTGATAATCGTTTGTTTTACTCGCGTTTTCGCAGTTTCCCCCATTAAATCCAGTCACGCAGCAGCTCTTTTGCCACTCAGTCCGGCTGAGGGGGGGGCGCGTTCCGCCGGGAAAGTGACGTCAATGCATACCCTCTATACTCAAATTTCACCGGCAACTGACTGACATCACTGTGTTTTTGTGGTTCTTATCTCAAAGGCTGAGGAGGAGGAGGAAGATGAAGACCAGCCTCTGAGCTTGGCATGGCCAGACACACCGAGAAAGCGAGCAACATACGTCTTAATCTTCCCCATCGTCTTTCCATTGTGGCTGTCACTGCCAGATGTCCGCAGAGATGTATGATCGAGTAGCATTTTCTATTTTTACATTTGAGAAACTGACATATGTAATGCTGTTTATAACAGCGGACAGCAAAGCAGATCCTGCCGTTGTATTTAAAGGTGCAACATGCAAGTTCTGTGAAATAGTGGTACTAAAAGACTTATTCCCTCCTTAACACTTGCTATTTTAGGCTTTGAAACAAACAGATTGCTTGGTGTTTATATATATATATATGTACACAGTATACATATTTGAATAGTATGACACCCCTTTCTTAATTTTCCTTCTGTCCTCTTTTCTTTCATAGACGTCAAAGAAGTTCTTCCCGTTAACATTTTTGGGATCTATTTGTTGGATTGCTATTTTTTCCTACCTGATGGTGTGGTGGGCTCATCAGGTACCTCAATGTCTTCACACACACCTGTTCTAATGCCCTTTCTTTTACCTATGTATTTCAATTACTGTTAGCAATACTCTGAAATTAGGCACACTGTTGGGATACTGTATGTCCAAAAAAGAATAGAACTGTTGAGTGAGAGAGGAGCGTTATCTTCAATGTGAGGTAGTTATAGGTGAAGGTTGATCTATCCTTACCACTCTGCTTTAAACCTGTAACTCAGAGCAGCACAATGAAACCAGCCAAATCCTAAAGCCAATTAGCTATTCTTGTCATTTTCCTCAGAGGCAACTGTTCTCTAGCTCTGCATCAGCTCCCTCTGTAGAAACACTTCTCAACCTATTCAGACAGATTTCCAGAGAATCAACTATAACAGTGGTTCACCCAAAAATGAAAATTCTGTCATCATTTAATCACCCTCAAACCTGTATGAATTTCTTTCTTCTGCTGAACACAAACAAAGATATTCTGAAGAATGTCGGTAACCAAACAGTTGATGGGCCTCATTGATTTCAATAGTATTTTTTTTTTTCTCCATACTATGGAAGTCAATGGGGCCCATCAACTGTTTGGTTACTGACATTCTTCAGAATATCTTCTTTTGTGTTCAGCAGAAGAAAGAAATTCATACAGGTTTGAAACAACCTGAGGGTGATTAAATGATGACAGCATTTTGACTCGATAACTTATAAACCTGTTCAGCCCACATTATGTCTTATTTCTAAAACAAACAATATTTGTTTAACAGTGGAATTCTGGGTGGAAAAACTACACCACCCATGATGCTATACAGAAAATTACACATATCAGAGTGTCGAGATGCTCCAAAGTAGCTCTTTAGCTCTGCCCACTCCCATAGTGCAATACAAATCTCCCTATGCTTTCAAAAGGCTGAAATGTTTATATATATATATATATATAAAGAATATATATATATATATATATATATATATATATATATATGTTTATATATTATGCAAAATATTGCAATAAATTAATGTTTTTTTTTAATACATACAGTATAATCGACAGTTGTAATTGAGTCGTTTTTTTTTTTTATAAAGTTTTTAAGTATTTAATTTGATTATGCTGTTTGCAATGCTTCATGGGATTGTAGTTCTTTCCCTCATTTAAACCATTAAGCACACAGTCTTGTACCTTTTGTCTTTTTGTCTGATTTTCAAAAACCTTTGTACTTCAAATCAAAGTTTGTAGTTTTGTGATTCACCTCGCAGCTGATTGGCTTGGTTCATGGCTTATAACTCTTTAACGAAGACCATTTTAAAATCCCTTTGAGAAAAATGAATGGGAAAAAAAATTCCGGAACCAGCGACGCTGAAAAAGGGGATGGGCACTGTTGCAGTCTATAGAGTGGTGCGGGTATGACATCACTTTGTAGTCCAAAAAGCGGAAACGAGTTAGCATTTTAGCACTTCCGGTTCCATCGTCCTGAAGTCAATGGGTTTTTCTCGAGGGAACCAGTGTGCGAAATGCAAAATGTCGGCTGGCCTACAAAGTGACGTCATACCTGCACCACTCTATTTGCCCTTACAGAGATTTACCATGGTAACCATAATTCCCACCAAAATAGCCAAATTACCGCATTTTCCTGTAGTGCCACTAGAGTAAAATCATAATAATAAATGAATTTAGGAATGTAGTAAAAGCTTACAAAGTCTTTGTCACTTAATTTCTTTGACGACAGTTGTTGCTAATACCAGGTTAGCATAATTTTATCATAATGCACATTAAACATCCAATGCAAATTTTTCCCGCAGGTTGGCGAGACTATTGGAATAACGGAGGAGATCATGGGTTTAACTATTCTAGCGGCTGGTACCTCCATTCCCGATCTCATCACCAGTGTTATTGTCGCCCGGAAAGGTCTCGGCGACATGGCCGTCTCCAGCTCAGTCGGCTCCAACATATTTGACATCACTGTGGGGTGAGAAATCTTCATCATCAACTCAATAATCCTCATTCAATTGCATCGACTACCTAAAACAAGCTTCTAATACATGGCCCTGTGTCTGTTCACTGTCCCCAGCCTGCCATTTCCTTGGTTACTCTTTGCATTCCTGAACGACATGTCTCCAGTGACCGTGAGCAGCAACGGTCTGTTCTGCGCCATCGTTCTGCTCTTCCTCATGCTCCTCTTCGTCATTATCTCCATCGCTGTGTGCAAGTGGAGGATGAGCAAGCTGCTGGGTTTCTTAATGTTCCTGCTGTACTTTGTGTTTCTGGTGGTCAGCGTAATGCTGGAGGACAAGGTCATCGTCTGCCCAGTCTCCATCTGATTCCTTTATCACGCCCGCCGCTGTTCGTTTTCCAGGAACAGACCCTCCTTTATTGCTCCGAAGGCACTCCAGGGCATACGAGTTATAACACAGAAGCTGCGCTGTGGCACTGCATCTATATATCCACTGACGTCTGAGTAGCAGGGCTTTCCAAGCAGTAGTTTGTTATGGGAAAGTAGTGCAATATTCTGCATGCACTCTCAGAAGCAGTACATAGAGACTTGATGTACTGTAGATTTTAGCCATTTTTGATATGCCGCAGGATGAGGCTGGACGTTAAGAGCGAGGAGACACCACATCCAATGGGGAGGCAGACATCAGTCTACAGACTCAGGAAAGGAACTTTGGTGCAAAGATGCAATAGTAAATAAATCAAGATCCTGGTACTGTGCTTTAAAGCTCATGATATCATAAGCTTTGTGTTGCACAATAACTTAAGAAAGAAGGAAGAAACAAAGCTCTATATTTGCTTTGACCGAATGCTGGTCCGTTCTGATCGTTATCTGATTATTTTCATTCTGAGTATTATATATCATATAATTTATTGAATAGACTTGTAGTCTTCAGAAGTCTAAAACTGCAAATAAACAGTATCCGACACAGATTTGAAACGCTCGTACTATTGAATATAATCATCCACATTAATGACGCTACTTGTAAATGCGATATTTTGTATGCTTATTCTCTGGGACTGATGTTTAATTTGAGGTGATTTGTTTGGCGAAATCCAATGAATGGATGAATAGTGCAAGACATTCTCTGCTTGTAGAGGAGAACCAGTTATCACTTTCTTCTCACAGTCAGTTACAGTTACAAGTCTTCATCATCATCCTCTGTCTAGAACATTGAGCAGGGTTCATGAACTTTGATTGATCCACTGTTATCAGAGCTGCCAGCCGGTGTCAATGTAAGTAGATCTGTACAGCACACTTTGCAGAACTCTTTAAGAATCTCTGCCTGTATCTCTCATTCTTGTCTGAAATAATAATTTCAGATGATGGGATGAAATTTGGAAGTAAAAGTACTAAAGAAATGGAGCACCCAACAGCTTTGCAGTTGACTGTCATTCTTAGTTAAATACAAATTTATCTATCCATTCATAATTTCTGTATATTTGCATGAGTGGTGGACAAAATAAAATTATTTCTAAACCTACATGTAAGCGGTATTACTTGGAGGATTTCTATTTATTTGGGAATTATTTACAATTTTCAATTTGAGCTTAAATGCTGTTTTGTGGGTCATGCGAAACAATCATTGGAGGAAGTAATTCATAGTTTTTGCTTCAGATTTTTGAGATATGGTCCTTGCAATAAATCATTGTTAAAATAATGTTATCTCACATGTTTTGCTTATAAGGGCAATGTGAAGCTTCAACCCTGCTTATAGTACCATGGTGATGTATTTAGCTACAAATGTTATGATGCTTGTATCGCAAAGCCATTAAAACATACATTACATTGTAATTTTACTTCAGTACGGCAGAGACAGTGAAACACTTACCTACAATTTTGGCTGATGTTATTGTCTGGTGGTTTAGCTTTGTTTGTGAGATTAAACAATAAATATCAAACCCCCTTCAGTACCACAGAATATTTTAGATCATTTAATATTGTATAAAATTACATAATATCAATCAGAGGTGGACAAAGTACACAACTTCCTTACTTGAGTGAAAGTACAGATATTACTGGCCAAATATTACTCCGTTACAAGTAAAAGTTGTAAAGACTGATTTTTAAAAGTACAGAAGTACTTGTTTTTAAAAGTACTTAAGTATCAAAAGTAAAAAGTAAATGTCAATGCATTGTTTTATTGTTGCATTGTTGTATGTAATACTTACAGTACCTCTGAATATATGCCTGCCTACCCACCCTCATATCAATGTCAAATTTATTTCTAGAACTAGAATAAGTGCACTCAATAACGTCCACAATGGTTTCGGACACCCAAATGGCTGTTCCCTCAAATAGTGCCCTATTAAAAGTTTTTTGTCTTTTAGTATGAATATGTTAGCCATAGCCTACTGTTAAAAGCTAGTGTGCTCCAAAATAATGACAAAATTTGCATTTAGAAGACCAAACCCAACATTGAAAATGAAAATCAGATTGATGTCAAAATCCAACGTCAGATTGACATTAATCTCCAACGTTGGACAGACGTTGTATTGTGGTTGAAAATGAAAATCGGGTTGACGTCAGAAACCAACATCAGTCGGGTTCTAAAGTCAACCCGACTTTCATTTCTAACCAAAATGCAACCCCTGCAACCAAAATCATCCCCTGACTGACATTACTACTTTCTACTCAAGACCTTGACAGAATTGTAGTGGAGTAAAAAGTATGATATTTGTCTTTCAAATGTAGTGAAGATAAAGTAAAATGTTTCCAGAAAAAGTAATACTCAAGTAAAGTACAGATACCCAAAAGTGTACTTAAGTACAGAAGGGCCATTCCACCGAATGGGTGACATTTGCTTGTTGTAACTCTTCAAAATTAAACTTATTATTATTTATTTTTTTCAACACTGAATCTAATACTCAAATATTTAACTATTCAAAATGTGTATTGGTCAATCTCAGGCAACTTTATTTCATTTTTTACAAGGTTTCTAAGCTGAAGATGGACGCATGTTTTCTCAGTCCTGTTAACGAAACTCATGTGCCATTTAAAAAGCTTGTTTAAAAGCATGTCAATGAATTCCTTTGTTTTCCCCACAAGAAAGTGTTTATTTTAAAGGAGACATATCATGCTTTTAAATTGTTCCTTTTTACATATAAATCATAAATTTGTAGTCTATATAAAGCGGAACTGCAAAGCTTGGGTCTGAATTCTTCATTATTATAGCTCCACAGGCCCCTTTTCTACCCCTTTTCTGATGTGCGTCTGAGAGCAACTCGTTTTGGTGCGGTCTCTTTAAATACAATTTAAACAATTTAAACTTCATACCCCACCCCCTCTCCAGGTTGCAGAGGTTCAACTCCACCCCGTTCGGCCATTTTTGTAGTTTGATAGCAGAGATACGATTATCTAGCGGCACAGAAACTTTTTATTCACACGTTATTAACAAAATGTCAACAACGGAAGACTTGTCCAGCCAGCCTTACATGTTCGAGCCAGAGTCGGAGCCGGAGCGAGATGAAAATGAAGACGACGAACCTGTAGAACAACGTCTTTATATGGATGTATCGCACTGGTGTGTACTGTATTTACACATGAAACTTTGGTCTTCCGACCTTTTACTACCGTGTCGATTTATTTTGATTAATATGTGCGAGGGAGAGAGAGCAAGACAGCGTCTAGTTTGGAGACGGTGATGTCTTGTTTACACTTTCGCCTGGCTCTGAAGAGAGAGAGAGAGAGAGCGCGCGCGACCGGGTCTCTCTCTCTCTGCTCGTTCTTTCAGTTAAACATGCGCCCTTGTCACAAGCGCGGCAGTTTATCTACATTAGACGGTGTAATGAAGAGTGTCGGTTACTACATCCAACAACCGAACATTTTAACTTACCCTCTCGTAACTTCTGCATCCTTTAGCTTGGACTACAAAATTGCAGCGAGAAATAAAAATGGCGGATTGCTCGAAGTGTTGGGCCGGAAGTCAATGTCCTTATTTGGCAGTTCCGCTGCAAATACTGTGACGTAATAATTCAAAAAACGTCATAGATAACAGAAAAATCGGAACAGGTTGAAAAATATGACCAAAACAGAATATAAAGATATCAACGAAGCACCTGAAGAGAATAATTTCATATTTTCTGTACTTCTAAACACTCCAAATATACAACAAATTGCATTTAAGGGCTAAAAAAGTGCATTTGGCATGATATGTCCCCTTTAAAGAAATTGTTGGTTATATGTTCAAATAACTGATATTTGTGACAAAAAAATCACTATATATTAAGGCAAAGTGTATTTTAATAAAAAACACAAAGCCATTTTTTCATTTTAAAGAAGACCGAAGCCTCAAGTTTATACATTTTTTTTATAATTTAATTTATTAAACAATTGTATAAATGATGGACCAAACAAAACTGATAAAAACAGTGGTTTAACTTTATTTTTTTAGAAATAAATAAATGTAACAGGAATGAACACTTGGTAACAGGAATGAACTATTTCATAACAGGAATGAGGAACAGGTAACAGGAATGAGTGTCCATATGTGTGTGCATGAGAGAGGGTGTATATGACTGTGTGTGCATAAGATTTCTATGTTGAAGTGATGTACTATATGCTAGTAGTACTTCACAGCAAAGGAGGTGGAAAGAGAAATAAGGAGAGAGAGAAGAAGAAAGAGGGAGGGAGAAAGAGGGAAGGTAAGACAAAAAAGGGAGAAAAGAGAGGGTTGCAGGTGTGTTTTGCTCCTTCCATTGCAATATGCCATAGGTGGGTGTTTCTGGCACCTGCATAGTATGGGTTTTCTCCGTCTTCTACAAAATATAAGGAAGACAAAGACAAAACGTTCGAGTCACTTTGTGGTGGACTGGCTTCCTGGAAGTACGGTGTTCACATTGTAAAACTAATGCTAATGTCTACAATATAAGTAATTGCAACCTTAAAACTCATAATTCAGGTGAATAGTATTATATCAACTAATATTTACAGTATTAAATCAACAAAACAGAGGACTATATTCACTCCTGTTACTTTAACTCACTCCTGTTATTTTTCATGTAAGTAACAGGACTGAAAGTAACAGGATGATTTTTTAAGCAAAAAGTTATCAAATACATGACATATGGCCACATAGCATACATGCTAATAGCATGAGGACACTGGGCAAATTCTAGCAACTTAACAAAAGTTAATATTTTTAAAATAAACAAATAAATTCTAAGAAATCATTTAGGTAACAGGACAGTATGTTGAGATTGACCCTCACAGTCATAGTTACAATTTCATCAAATATACAGAAATTAAAATGAGATGACTTACTTATGGTCTTCCCATTGCCTTTAGAAGATCAAGATGATGCAACTTCCTGTTGAAAATGTGTCTTGTGGAATATTGCAAGTTTTTCAGAGGGGGGAATGTGTTAGGGTAACAGGACTGAGTGAAAACCCAGGGACATGACTAAAATGTGTATTTTATCTAAAATATTAGATAAAATATTTTTTTCTCATAAAAACAAACAAACATTTTAAATAGATTGGATATAAAGTCACACAACAATCCCCAAAACTTAAGATTTCTGAAGGATTTTAATCATTATATTTCATGGCAAAGTTTAAAGACAGAGAGTGGGGATATGCAGAAAATGCTATTTTTTTGTGTTCTATGTAGTTTTTATTAATGTTTTTAATTATAAATTTTAAAATTTGTAGTTATGCAGGACATTTTGCTTAATAATAATAATGCAATTTTATACATATGATGTTCTGGGGACAGAAATGTCACCCATTCGGTGGAATGGCTCAGTAGCCTACTCAAGTAAATGTACTTTGTTACTGTCCACCTCTGAATATGGTCATTTCATCTCATAAAAATAAATAAATACCCATAAAGTAAGACTACAGCTGGGTCAAATGCTAACAGGCGCGATTTAAAACAGTTAACATCTAATGTAACTAATTCATACTTTTAGAGAGGATGCTACAGTTACTATTAGAAAAGAGACCAACATTTTTAGGCCCCGTCCACACTACTGCGTTTTCGTTTAGAAACGGAGAATTAAAACGAATACGATCTCCGTCCACACCAGCGTTTTAGCTGCGTATTAGAATTGATCTCCGTCCACATTAAAACGACTGAAAACGCGGATCACGTGACCATTCACCAACACTGGGCATGCGCGAGCCGGTGTAAACATAACTTCATTGATAAAATTATCCCACCATGCGCTGGTTCTTCCCGGGTTAACCCAAAACCGACGCTCCATGTACACGGTCGATACCAGGAATTGTCAAACGTAAACTATTTTATCGGGAATTGTCACATTGTCACTATTTTACCGGGAATTGTCACAGATCGCTCGAATAATAGCTTGCCTCCGGCGCATGTAGGCAGTTAGCATTGTAAAATGCAGAATTTACTTGCACAACAGCTGCTAGAAAAGATATAGCCTACTCCATGACTGATGACACCCAATCAGATCCGAGCGTGAGCCTCTACTACGTCATCGTTTCTAAAGTCCTCCGTTTTGAGCCGTCCACACTAAAACGCCCTCCGGAGATTCAAAACGAAAAACGGGTCGGCAGCGTTTCTAAACTTCTCCGGTTTGGGTCTCCGTTTTTGTCGTTTTAGTGTGGACGGGAGGTGCAAACGTAGCAAAAGGTCTCCGTTTCTAAACGAAAACGCAGTAGTGTGGACGGGGCCTTAGCCTCAAACATTTTGTCCGTCTAAAACTTTTCCGCTTTGTTATTAGCAGTCAATGGCATGTGATTCAAGACATCTTTCAGTGGATGGCGATAGTGAGAAGCTCCTAACACCAGAAACACGGAAGCGGAAGTGTGATAAGAATGATGATGCACTGAGCTCTTCTTACATTTGTTTACATCAGACTTTATTTTTACTTATTGGTAAAAGACACGTACCTGTCTACAGTGGGACATTTCAGACCATATTACTCGAGGATAAAGAAGTGATTTTTCCATCACAACCGGAGAAATGAGGAGCTCAGGAGTTTTATTACTTCAACTTTTGCTGTTGATTGTGCCTCACATCCGCTGCTGGAATGATGGTAACTTAATGTCTTTTATATGAACCATACAGCTAAATAAACAATCCTAATCAAATCAGAGATCTCAGAGAAGATAGATTGGTCAGTCTGAGTAAAATAAGTTTGTATTGGACTTAGGCTACTTTATATTTGCATTGAAGTGTCAGCTTACAATTATTTTTGTTCATTTCGACCTGAAGTTAACATTTTTGTCTTTTTTTTTATACCAAATATTTTTTGGATGTGTCCAAAATGATCATTTAAGTTCATGTGATGATATTTTAGTAATACTACACATAATAAGAAAAAGAAAAAGGAAGACATTTTGTATAAATGTATCCTAAATAGGACAGTTGGGGCTTTTTTGATAAATATGTTTTTGGGGTGGGGGATGGGTGGTCAATATGATAATATTTTACTAATACCTATTATTAGTGTTACATAATAATGACGAAAATGATAATAATTAAAATATAGCCTAAAGAAAAAGCAGAAGAAGAAAGTGGAAAATATCAATAAATATGTGCATTTATGTAGCCTACTATATTTATTTATAATAAGGAGGATGTTTTTTGGGGTGTGGCAGATATGTGTAAATATATTATATTTGATTAATATTTGATACTAATAAGAAGAAGAAGAGAAAACAAGAAAATATAAATGAATGTCCATTTTTGTAATATATCATAAAGAGGACAGTTTATGTGACACAATTGTTGGTTGTGTGGCCAATATGATACTATAAATATGTGAGGATATTTTATTAATATTACATAAGAAGAAAGAGGAAAACATTAATTAAATATGTACATTTTTATATGTATATTAAAGAGGTGCTTTTATATGACACAAAATTGTTGAGGTGTGGCCAATATGATAAACATGTGATATTTTTTAATATTTAATAATAACAATGATAAGAAGAGAAAATATAAATTAAATATATACATTTTTGTAATATATCTTAAAGAGGACAGTTGGTGCTTTTATGCGGTACAAAATTTGGAGTGTGTGGCCAGATTAGAATAATCATATAAATATGTCATTATTAGTGCAGTCAAACTATATTTTTGTGTATATATATATAATAAACAAAATTTGTGTAAATTTACATATATATATATACACACACACACATATATATATATAATTTATACATAAATACTGTATAATAATATATTTACGCACATATATAAACAAAAACTTGTATGTAAGATGCAATTAATTATGATTAATCAATTTGACACTAACAAAAATATAAATACATTAAACAAACCAGAAGGAAAATCTAAATTTAATATTTCATAAGCTTTGTATCTTTAAGAGGGCAGTTAGGTGCAGATGCAGACAGACAGATATGTAGTAGTAATAATACAGTGTTTGTTCCTTCAACAGACGCGGTGTTACTGCGTGATGTTCAGGTGCTGACGCTCTACAGAGGACGCTACACCACTGCACGCCGCTCCAGCCCCGTCCTACAGCTGCAGTGTGCTGGAGGGACCGCTGGCTGCGGGTCGTTTGTTCCAGAGGTGGTGCAGTGTTACAACAGAGGATCAGATGGCATAGACACACAGGTCAGGCTCAAAGATTTCCCTCTTGCATACAGTCGGTAACTGTCTCGGACCTATTCATTGTATCACTCTCTCTCTCTCTCTTTATAGTGGGAATGCAAGGCTGACATGGACAACTTGTACAGGTTTGGGCGCGTGGAGGTCTCCTGTGAGGGCTATAGCAGTCCTAATGATGCCTATGTCCTGAGAGGCTCATGTGGTCTGGAGTACACGCTAGAGCTCACGGCAGAAGGGAAGCAGCAGAACACTCATGGCTCGTCTGGCTTCTCAGGCTTTGCCTCTAACTTCTTCCAAGGCTTTTCCAATCAAAAACAACAGCATAGAAGAGACCCCTATGAGCAGGCTGGCAGCCAGTATTCCTCCCAGAACAGCCCGTCTGGCGATGGAGTGGGTGGGCTGATAGCAATAGGCTTCCTTTTGCTTGTGGCATATGTTGTATACAAGATGTTTCTGTGCAGTCCTTCTCACGGCCACCAAGGTTACAATGGAGATGGGACTCAGGGATTCGGCGGGGCCTCGGATTACAGCCATGGCATGGGACCGCCACCTCCTGGATTTAAACCAGATTATTACTCAGGTAATAATCTATTCAAAGAGCAAGAGTTTGGTGGGAAATTGTAATAAAGGATCAGGTGACACTGAAGACTGGAGTAATGATGCTGAAAATGTAGCTTTGCCGTCACAGGAACTAATTACATTTTAAAATATACTCTTTTATTTAAAATTATAATAATAATTCTTAATATTACTGCTTTTTTACTGTATTTTTGAACCAATAAATGCAGGCTTGGTGAGCATAAGCGACTTCAAAGACATTAAAATATTTAGGATTCCAAACTGAAACTGTAGCGTAGGGACCATAAAATCCTAGTGTGCATAATATTTGCATATTTATTTGTGGCTAGTGTATAAGTTTTCCGTTTTGTGGGTTCTCTCAGAAGACCACTCCAGCTCAAGGCCCGGGTATGGCTTTTCCGATGCGTACACCAGACCTCAGAGTTCCTGGACCGGTTTCACTGGTGGAAACAGACCTGGTGGGGGTGGATTCTGGACTGGAATGGGCACAGGTGGAGTTCTTGGATATTTGTTTGGGAATCAGAGGTAAGAAAGCAAACTTTTCTCACATATAATTTGCAACAGTTTATACAGTTACACAGAAGTCACTTTCAAACCGAGCAGCTTTTCAATTGGCCGGCCAACCAATTAAAACTCATTGTGAAATTCCGGATGCCATGGATTCTTATTTTTTGTTGACCAACCCGGAAGTTAGCATCACTCTGGTTCCCTCGACGAAAACCCAATAAGATTTTTCCATAGGCTTTTGAATTATCACAAAAAATAAACTCTGTGATTAAAGGTACAATATGTAAGAATTTTGCATGAAAATATCCCAAAATCTCAAGGCCAGTGTTATATATTTTGTTAAGTTGATTACTTACAATATCCCAAATTTTGTCAACTATTTTGAAATCGTGAGAAAATTACGATTTTAACCAAGGAAACGGGGCGTTAGAGCAGGGGGTAGCTGGGAGTCGCCAGTCAATTGCGTCATATCCACGTTACCCTCGGTTTCCGCTCGTACTGCGTGGAGTCCTGGACAAATGCGGAAGTTGTAGTTGTAGCGTCTATCAAGCTACAAACGTTAGCTTGTTTCTTGCAGTCGTTATGGAACACAATTATTCTTTACCGATTGCAGCTGGTTCTGTCGACAAAGCATGCTTAATTTTATATTTTCCAAATGTAGCATTCGGTAATAGTTATGTTTATGTAAGGGAAGTATTATTGCTTTAGATTTTTGTTTAATTTATTGACATTGTTTATCACGTCTGGTGTTTATGGCCATGTAAATAAACATAGCATGTGTTATACATAAAGATTAATCAGTATTTTGGCAAATGATGTGGGTATGTTCGGATGTACTTTTACAACAATTGTTTAGAACACGTAAAACTGCGCCGCGTTATCACAACAATGAATTCGACATAAGTTACAGTAACATCTATGATAACCAATTTAGTATTAAACCTTACTTTTCTTGCGGTTAATTCATTTCAATGAAATAAAAGTGTGATGAGGTATAAGAGTCAGGAAGGAAGAAGACAGGGGTCGGCGTGACTGGGACTCATACTTTATTAAAATAAAGCAAAACGTACTCGGTTACTGATGTAACCTCGGTTCTCTCTAGAAGAGGGAACGAGTACTGCGTAAGATATCTTACGCTAGGGGAAAATCCTTTTTCCGCGAGATATTGAAGCCAAAAATTATCCTTAATTTTGTAATAATGCAAAACGCGTTGCGGCAGCATGCAGACATAGGCGAGACAGCTCGCGTGCCTATTGGCTGCTCTGCGGCAACTGCAGCAGCCTATCGAGCGAGGCCTGGCGTGACGCCAGACCCAATCAGGGCACTTCGCGCCCGCTGCGTCACGTCCCGCCGAAATGGGCGTGGTCTAGGCCTATAAATACCGCTCGCAGGCAGCTATTATCTGGTTTTTCATCATCGAAGCAACCAGAGCGTGTGCATGCACGGCAAGATACGCAGTACTCGTTCCCTCTTCTAGAGAGAACCGAGGTTACGTTAGTAACCGAGTACGTTCTCTTACGAGAGGTCTCTCGTACTGCGTAAGATATCTTACGCTAGGGGACCCAATGCAAAACGCCGTGCATGCTGAGATCTGACACCAAAGACCCAAGGGCGAAAGCCCGGGGTACATATAGTGCACAATCACTCAGGGAACTCACAGGGAGTCCAGGAAGAGGGAGGGGCGAAGCCGCACTCTTCCACATATGGTAGCGTCGCTGAGACGCGAATTTCATCATACAGACAGGGCGGGGTACGGCCTGAACTGATGGGGGAATGTGGGTCTTACACAGTTTGCCCAGGCACATCTCGTGCGGCTACTTTTTTACTGTCGAACATTGAGCTGTGCTCAGTAGACGCAGCATTCTGAGCTGACGCATCAGGTCAGATAATACTGGTAAACTTAGACCGACAGCAGCCTGGCCTGCAGGGCGGGAACCTCTAGGTTATAAAACCTTATAAATGTAGACGGGGAGGCCCAGCCTGACGCCATACAAATATCTTGCAAGGCAATCCCACTTGACCAGGCCCACGAAGAGGCCATGCCTCTCGTGGAGTGCGCTCTGACACCCAACGGGCACTGCATGCCCTTGGAGGCGTATGCCAGCGCTATAGCATCAACTATCCATCTGGATAGGCTCTGTTTCGACGCGGCTAGTCCCTTAGAACGTCCGCTAAACGAAACAAAGAGCTGCTCCGTCTGTCTGAAACCAGACGAGCGAGACACATAAGCTCGTAATGCCCTGACTGGGCAGAGGAGGCTCGCGTCTCTTTCCTCATCAGGGACCGGTAGGGCTGACAGGGAAATAACCTGCGCCCTAAACGGTGTGTTGAGGGATTTCGGAACATAACCGTGCTTAGGTTTGAGTATAACTTTTGAGTCATTAGGCCCAAACTCCATGCACGCCGCGCTCACAGAGAGCGCGTGCAGATCCCCTATGCGCTTCACCGAAGCGAGAGCCAGCAAAAACACCGTCTTGAAAGACAGGTGTTTCAAATCGATTGACTGTAAAGGCTCAAATGGCGCACCTTTCATGGCTTCCAGAACCGTAGAAAGGTCCCATACGGGGACTGAGGGAGGTCTGGGAGGATTCAGTCTCTTAGCCCCTCTAAGGAAGCGGATGACTAAATCGTTCCTTCCTATTGACTGACCAAGCGTTGTTTCTGAGAACGCTGCTATAGCCGCCACATAAACTTTGAGCGTGGAGGGGGCCCTGCCCCCATCCAACAGCTCTTGTAGGAAGGAAAGCACCTCCGCCACACCACAGTCTGTGGGTGACACACCACGGGCTGTGCACCAGCCCGAAAACACTGACCATTTCGAGGAATAGAGTCGTCTCGTAGACGGAGCTCTAGCCTGCGTGATCGTGTTTAATACTCCTTCAGGGAGTCCAACATGTACCCGTTGATGGCCCAGACATGAAGGGACCACAGTTCCGGGTGAGGATGCCAGATCGAACCGTGGGCCTGTGAGAGGAGGTCTCTCCTCACTGGTACTGGCCACGGGGCAGTACTTGCTAACTGCATCACGACTGGGAACCAAGGTTGGTTTTTCCAGAACGGTGCCACCAGCAGTACTGAGCATCCTTCTTCCCTGATCCGTTCTATCACCTGAGGCAGGAGAGAGACGGGGGGAAAAGCATAGAGCGGGCGGCGGGGCCACACATGGGCCAGCGCGCTCCTGCTCTTTGAGAAAAATTCCTGACAGTGAGCGTTTTCTTGAGACGCAAACAGGTCTACTTCCGCTCTGCCGAATTTCTTCCACGGCAGTTGGACTGTCTGTGGGTGTAGAGACCACTCGCCTGCCGGAACATTGTTCCTGGACAGTCTGTCCGGTCCTATGTTCAGGAGCCCTGGCACGTGCGCTGCTCTGAGCGAGCGCAGGTTGCACTGAGCCCATACCAGGAGGCGTTCTGCCAGCCTGTACAGGTTCTTGGACCTGAGGCCGCCCTGGCGATTTATGTAGGACACCACAGACATGTTGTCCGAACGGACCAAGACGTGGCGTCCTTTCATCTGGGGACAAAAACGCGTCAGCGCGTTGTCTACTGCCAGCATTTCGAGACAGTTTATGTGCAGGAGCTTCTCCCGTTCCGACCACTGGCCGAAGAACGGTCTGCCCTCGAGCAGCGCTCCCCATCCCGAGGTGGACGCGTCCGTGGACACCACTTTCACCCTCGAGGAAGTCCCCAGGCTTACACCTAATTGGTACCAGTCGTTCGCTCTCCAAGGTTTCAGAGCTGTGACGCACTTCTGATTGACCCTGAGGCGAAGCGAACCGGATGCCCACGCTCTGCGTGGGACTCGCGCTTTCAGCCAAAACTGCAGCGGGCGCATGCGGAGCAGGCCCAGCTGGAGCACTGACGATGCTGAGGCCATGAGACCTAGCATCTTCTGAAATTTCTTGAGCGGGACAGACGCGCCGCAGCGAAACGCGTTCGCTGTGCGCTGAATGTCTACCGCGCGCTGTGGTGATAGTCGCGCTATCATGGACAGCGAGTCCAATTCTGTGCCCAGGAAAGATATCTTCTGACTGGGTAACAGAGAGCTCTTCGCACAATTGACACTGAGACCCAAATCCTCGAGGTGATCGAGTAAAATGGTCGTGTGTTCTATGAGCACTGCGCGAGATTGCGCTAGAATCAGCCAATCGTCCAAATAGTTCAGCACTCGTATGCCTCTCATTCTGAGGGGTGCGAGCGCCGCGTCCATGCACTTCGTAAATGTACGGGGTGCCAGGGACAAACCGAATGGCAGGACTGTGTACTGATATGCCTGGCCCTCGAAGGCGAATCTCAAATATCGCCTGTGACGTGACGCTATCTGTATTTGAAAATACGCGTCTTTCAGATCTATTGACACAAACCAATCTCCTTGGCGAATCTGCACAAGGATTTGTCTGGTCGTGAGCATCCTGAACTGTCGCTTCACAAGCACTTTGTTCAGTTGCCTTAGATCTAGTATGGGTCTGAGACCCCCGTCTTTTTTCGGTACCAGGAAGTATCTGCTGTATAGCCCTCCTTCGCTCTGAACTTGAGAGAGAGGCTCTATGGCCCCTTTGCTCAATAGTTTCGTCACTTCGGCTCGAAGTAAATGTGCTACTTCTGTTTTTACCGTGGTCTCGACGCGCGCCACATAGCGGCGAGGGCGTCGGCGAAACTGCAGCGAATAGCCTCTTTTTATAATGTTCAGCACCCACTTCGAAACCCCGGGCAGCTTTGCCCATGCGTCTGCATGGATAGCTAGGGGTTGAATACGAAGCGCGCTCCGCTCGCTCAGCGATGGAGAGGCTTCGGCGTGCTGCAACACAAGCATCGCGCTCGTGACATTTGAGGCATGGGGCGCGCTGATAACAGCGGGCAGATTGCCCGCGCTCGACTCCTCTGCGGTGGTCAGCCGCGAGGGGGAGGGCTGGGGGGGAGGGGGAGGGCTCATGTCTATGTGTGGATGCGTGAAGCGAGTGCACGGTTTCGTTTTTACAGAAACCATGAGACATGCACAACGCGGTGTTAGTGGGCACTGGGTAGTGGGCACTTTCACCATGTTTGAAGCGCAACCGATCTGAGTCGGTTTTATGTGCGCGAGCCCTGTGTGACAGGCTGTGCTTGTGTGTAGGGATGGGCACTGGGCAGTGGGCATTCTTACTACACATGAAACACCATCGGCCGTGGCCGGGACACCAGAAAATACACTCTTTTGGGGATTTATCTGGGTAGCCGTGAAAACGGCATTTGTGTGCAGGCAAGCGGGTGACAGAACCGACTTGTTGGCTGCAGAAAACACTGGAACAGTCACATTTGCTGGAACTGGACGAGCGAATAGCTTTGGTGTGAGTCTGGCCGCAGCGGGACTTAAACACCGTCTTTTTCCTAGCTGTGCTAGGACGACTTCGGGGCCTCGGGCTTCACCGTAATCCTAGGTCTTGGGCCACGTACAGCGGGGCGGCGACCGGATGAGCGGGAGCGCGGTCTCGCGCTTTGGGCCTGGCGGCGTTGTGAAGTAGAGGCAGTGGACGGTGGCTGTGGCTGTGAGCTCTGAGCAGACGGTTTCGCATGGCCTGCTGCAGAGCTGGAGCGCTTCGGGAGGAAGTGCTTCATAGCCTGTGACGCTTTCTGTACCTCTGCGAATCTCTCCGCGAAATCCTTGACGGAGGATCCAAAGAGGCCTGTGGCGGAAAGCGGGGCGTCGAGGAACGCGGTGCGCTCAGACTCGGCCATTTCCGAGAGCGTCAGCCAAAGATGTCTCTCAGTCACGGTGAGAGAGGCCATATTCCGTCCAATGGCTTGCGCTGCAGACTTAGTAGCACGGAGAGCGAGGTCCGTGGCACTCCTTAAGTCCGGCACGCAGATCGCGTCAGGCCCTTCCTCATCCAGCTTACGGAGGAGATCGGCCTGGAAGATCTGAAGCGTTGCCATGGTGTGCAGCGCTGACGCAGCTTGCCCGGCGGCAAGCTTTAGAGGGTAGGGCCGACTTAGCACGCCGTCCAGCAGAGGGCGGGCATAAGTGGGCCGCTATCGCCTCTTCGACCGGCGGCAGCGAAAGGTATCCTTTGTTCTTGGCATCGTCAACAGCGGAGAATGCCAAAGAAACAGCAGGACGCACTCTAGCCGAATAGGGGGCGTTCCAGGACTTGGCGACTTCTTCGTGTAACTCAGGAAGAAAAGGCGCCGGTCTGGACGCAGGCGAAGCGCGCTCCCCAGGCAGGAAAAATCCATCCAGCCGGTTGTGAGCGGGCTGCTCAGGCGAAGACCACTCGAGGCCGAGGCTCCGTCTCGATGGACGCTCTCTTGCCTGAAGACATGCGGGCAGGGGGCGCGGGGTCCTCAGAGCCCGCCCAATCCTCACTGCCTGACGCCAGGATAGAGCAGGAATCATCCTCTCCCAGCAGGGCTTCCTCATCCACGATGTCAACGGAAGCGGCGGCAGACGGCGGCCGCTGTCCGTCAGGAAGCGAGGCTGACGAAGCCGGGGAAGCAAGCGGGCGAACCGGCGAGCTTTGGCGGCTGAGGGAGGGTTCCGGGGCCCGCTGGGCACGGCGCTTTTTACTGCGCGACGCCGCGGCGGGCGGGGGAGCAGTCTCGGTGAAGAAGGCTAGGCGAGTCCTCAGAGTCGCCATTGCCATCAGCTCGCAGTGAGGGCAGCCGCCGTCAGTGAGCGCGAGAGCTGCATGTTCCTCACCCAGGCAGGAAACGCAAATCACGTGGCGGTCCCCGTCGCTGAGTGTGGCTCTGCACGAGCCGCAGGAAGGCATCTTTAAAAAGATGCTAGCTCTTTTAGAATGTACCTAAGATATCTTACGCAGTACGAGAGACCTCTCGTAAGAGAACAAACAAAAGTTGCGCACAACGCGCATTCACCGTGGCAACCGCGACGGCACAAAACAGTTAAAAAATTAGAGCTCGGATCCACCGGTTTTCTTTCTCTGCGTCCAATTTTTTCTTCAGTCTCTCTCTCTCACGTTCCAGCGCGCGGCTTATAAGCGGTCTCTCCGCCGATCACTGCAATAAGACACAGGTGTTCGTCATTTGCACTTAACCTACTTGCGCTCGTCTCTTCTCTCTCCCATTACAGACCGCCCTGAACCACGCCCCCCTCGCCACAAAAAGCATGTCATTAAATGCAACATTTATAGAACTTAGCCTCATCCATGAACATGATTTTTCGATTCCCGTCTGAATGATTTACATCCACGGTGGAGTTTAAAACGACAGTTCCCATCATTGCACGCTCCTTCACATCGTCATCAAGCTACGCCGTTGTTGTTGTTTGGAATGTAGCGCCCTCTAGCGGCAAAAAATTATTGCATATTGTACCTTTAACAGAAGTTTATGATGTTTAAATGTTCTGTCCATCAAGATCATTTTCACAAATGAACACAAAGCCTAAATTCAATATCCTTAGGCTATAAACGAACTACACCACAGTTGTGTGACTTCAATGTCACCATCACTAAGCTTCCAACAACTCTTGCAGTCTTTATTTTAAAAAACAGTTTCACTGAAAGAATGATTTATAATAGTTTGCAAGAGCGTGATTATAAACACAACAAGGCTGTGAAAGCGGACTAGTGAGTGATGAGTTTAGCTGATGATGTTTAATGTCCACCACAATGTCTGTAGTCCCATTTAGACACTTGTTAGCAACCGCCTTCAAGACATGTAAAAGCTTTTAAAAAAATCACGAGTGAGTTATTACTGGTGAGTTTTATGTCGTAGAATAAAACATGTAAATCTCTTGAGCTTGTGTTCACCACAAACCTTATTTCAGGCTTTTAACTAAAATCACATTGACTTCAGGACGATGGAACCGGAAGTGCTAAAATGCTAACTCGTTTCTTTGTTTTGGCCTACAAAAATACGTCATCCCTGCACCACTCTATTCGCCCGAGAAAATTCCAAACTATGGTAAATGTGACCACACCTTAACAGTATTTATCTTTTATTTAATGGCATTGGTTCTGTTTACAGCTGTTGTTGTTAATCATGATAGTTTGGATCTTGTTTGTATTTTTAGTAAGATTTATATTTGCAACAACAACAAATATAAATCTAACTGCACTAATTGACTTTTATGTTGATCGTAGACGCCAGCCACCAATGGGGTTTGCTAGACCATCTTATTCCAACAATCCTTCTCCTTCTCCTGCACCGAAAACAAGCTCAGGAACACGAACCGCCTCAGGTAAACTCCAGCAAATAATAAAGCTATAAACCCTATTACAGATATTAAATGTGCTCTTATGGTTTTTATAAAAGCTGTTTTCCCGAGGCTGCATTGCCTTGAGTAACCCATTAGACATCAATTAGAAATGTGTTTTGGTGATATATAATTATGGTGTTTTCTGATGCAGGTTTTGGAGGAACTAAAAGAAGATAGATGAGATATGAGCGTCTACCCTCACAGCCTCAGTTCTCAGATTGGACATGATCAACAGTCAGGCACATTACAAATATTTACAACGTTTTCTTCATACTAGTGTTCAGTCATAACCCAGACGTTGCTTGACCAGATGTAGCACGTTATTGATCTAGATTGGTTTGTTGCTGTTCTTTTTTCATACTGGATTTAACTATGGATAAAATAAAATAAAAACACCAAAAACAAGTGATTCTACTGTTTATCAAGCATTTATTGCAAGAAAATTTCTCAAAAGAAGAATGTTATTTGAATTTTTTACATTTTAAAGGCCTTTATTTTCCATATAATTATATTTCTGTAAATATTTAAAGTCAAAATGAACCCTATTTACTTAATGCAAGTACTTGGTCTTATTCTGCAGTGATTCAATATTATTCCAAAGAAATTTTTATTTTATTATTACATGTCTTTTATTAAATGCCTTGAAAGAAATGTCATCAGAATTTATTCTGGCATAGAAATCCCACTTTTGACAATCTTAAATAAGTCCCTGGATAGATTCTCATTGAAAATTCTGTTTTATGGTAAAATAATAGTAAAATGGCATTTTGTTTATGTTGACTTTATATCTTCATAAAAAGATATAAGCATAAAATAAATTAGCTGTTACTGGACCTACTGTGAAAAAGTGCTTAAACCATTGGCTATTGTGAAAACATGCAAACTGATACGTTAAGGCATAAAGATGTCAATTTGCTTACTCTGTTACTCATTGTCTTTAAATTAAAATTCTGATTTGGAAAAGCTTTGTACTGTGACATTCCTAGTAAGTTATTTAATAATCATGTCAGGGTGATGTTTGTAGGTAAACAGGTGTGTAGACCTTTTGAAGGTTGTCTCAATTAAATGAGCATGTTCATACTGAATACAACTCTACATAATGGCCTGGTTTCACAGACAGGGCTTAGATTAAGCCAGGATTAGACTTAGTTCAATTAGGACATCTAAGTAGCTTTGATAAACGTGCCTTATAAAAAAACCATTACTGGTGTGCATCTTGATACAAAACAATGGCACTGACGTATTTTAAGATAAGTCAGTGCAAGCTGCTTTCAGTTGAAACAGCTCAAACATGCATTTTAGTCTGGGACTAGCTTAAACCTTGTCTGTGAAATCAGGGGAATGTGTCTACTGCTATAGTCATGATTCAGATTATGAGCGCATCAAGGTTTTTCACTTGATGTAATATAAAGATATTTTATTCATCTTTTCAGGTTTAAAATCATAACTATTTTATCTCATAACAAAATATCACATTTTATATGTACCATACTGTATCTCACCACTGGTGTCCAAAGGTGGTATGATACGCCGGTACTACAAGTTTAAGTTTAAGTAAATACTCATTTTAGGTTACAGAAGAATATAACATATATGTATGAATGCATTTATATATATATATACAGTACCAGTCAAAAGTTTGGAAACATTACTATTTTTAATGTTTTTGAAAGAAGTCTCTTATGCTCATCAAGCCTGCAGTTAAAAAAAAAAAAAACAGTAATATTATGAAATATTATTACAATTTAAAATAATGGTTCTCTTTTTTTAATATACTTTAAAATGTAATTTATTTTGTGTGATGCAAAGCTGAATTTTCATCAGCAAGTACTCCAGTCTTTGGTGTCTTATGATCCTTCAGAAATCATTCTAATATGATGATTTATGATCAATGTTGGAAACAGTTGTGCTGCTTAATATTTTTTTTATAACCTGAGATACTTTTTTCAGGATTATTTGATGAATAAAAAGTTAAAAAGAACTGTATTTATTTAGAAGAGAAATCTTTTGTAACAATATACACTACCGTTCAAAAGTTTGGGAACAATAATTTATTTTTTTTAAAGAAATTAGTACTTTAATTCAACAAGGATGCGTTAAATTGATAAAAGGTGATGGTAACGATTTATATTGTTAGAAATGTTTTTATTTAGAATAAATGCTGTTTTTATGAATAAATGCTGTTAACGTTTTACTCATCAATGAATCCTGAAAAAAGTATTCCAAAAAAATTTATTAAACAGCACAACTGTTTCCATCATTGATAATAACTGAGTATCAAATCATCATATTAGAATGATTTCTGAAGGATCATAAGACACCAAAGACTGGAGTACTTGCTGATGAAAATTCAGCTTTGCATCACACAAAAATAAATTACATTTTAAAAAATATTAAAAAAGAGAACCACTATTTTAAATTGTAATAATATTTCATAATATTAGTGTTTTTTTTTTTTTTTTAACTGCTGGCTTGATGAGCATAAGAGACTTCTTTCAAAAACATTAAAAATAGTAATGTTTCCAAACTTTTGACTGGTACTGTATATATATATATATATATATATATATATACACACACACACACACACAAAAAAAGTTACATCTGTATTTATATTTATATATTATATTTGTAGTGTTTAGAATCACATTTTATACATTTACAAATATAAAAATATATATTATATATTTAGAATCATATTAAATAAATCTCACTTATTTTGTAATTACAAAATAAACAACTGACATTGCAATGAACAAAAACATAAAAAAAAAAAACATAAAAAAAAACAAAAAAACATACAATATTTTACTGCTGCACCCTGAGACAATAACAATCGATCAGCAGATCTCATATGAAGTGTTCACAGATCAGCCTTCTCCTCATAGTGACAAATACAGGATGATCTTTGGCTGTCCAGGTAAGGCTTACATCCCAAGTGCATGACAGTATCAAACAGCACAGTCACTGCTGACTCACAGGCTGTGAAAACATATGGGTATAAAGGTTTTACCTCGGCATAATGTCCAAGAAATACAGTAGGATATAATAGGCCAGCTATACATATCCTGCAAATGGCAAACAATAAATAATATAAAATAGATATATAAGAATTAACAATACTTTTCCATTTTTCAACATTTACTAATACATTATTAAAATCAAATTGTGTATTTGTTAACATTAGTTAATGGTCTTGTGAACTAACATGAACAATTTTAGCTAACATCAAAAAAAATAGTGTAACAAATGTATTGCTCATTGTTAGTTAATGTTAGTTAGTTAATACATTAACTAATGTTAACAAATGAGACCTTACTGTAAAGTGTTACCAATAAAACTTATCTCTAAGTCTGACTTTTTATTTTGCAATTACAAGTTTTATAACCCGCAATTGGCTTTTTTTACTCCAAATTGTGAGATATACTCACAATTCTGAGTTATAAAGTATGAATTGCAAGATAAAAACTCGCAATTCTGAAAAAAGCATTGATCAAATAGCAACAGAGCGAAGAAAAATCATAATTGCAAATTTGTATCTCAGACTTTTCTTCTCAGAATTGTGATATAAACTTGCAAATACTTTTTTTATTCTGTGGTGGAAACAAGACGATACACAATATTAGCAAGACTGTCAATTACCTTGAACACTTTGGGACAGGCCCAGTGTCGTTTGTAAATTCTTACAAATGTTCTCCAGACAGACCTGGAACTGCTGGTCACAGTCATGTTTCTTTCTCCCACAGGTATCATAGCATTGATCATGCTCATTACAGCATCTGGTCAAAGATGGCATCCCAACATCAAACTGCAGTCCACCAATGAGAATATTAAAAGAGTAAGCATTTAAATCTCAGACAATTCATGAAAGCCACAAAACAGCAATTTCAATAATAGCTAACTCCTACACAACAACAGAAGTGACTGCATGTGTTCCCTCCTCACCTGAAATCCAAACAGTGGGGAGCCACATCCGTTGGGTGGAGCGGATTTGTAGTTGGGGCGAGGAACTGGTGAGTACCCTATAAACAGTGTTGCTTAAGTTACTCTGAAAAAGTAATTAATTAATAGCTACTAATTTCATCTTAAACCGTGTAATTAGATTACTGTACTACTTATCATCTCTTACCAACAAGTACTGCATAACTTATTACTTTCTAAATCCTATATCAACCTCGCCCAGTCGAACAATACAAGGATAGACATGAAATTGCTCTTTTAATTCTTGTAAATAAATAATATAAAATTGCATAAATTATTCTTGAACTGACCAAAGTATTTAAAGGGAGAAGGTTACAATAAAATACATTTTATCATTAGATGTTAAATTTTGATGTTAAATTCACTATTGTTTTATATAGAATTGTTTCTATATTCTGTACAGTACTAATGCAAAACACCAGAAGTACCTGTAAATAAATTACAGAAAATTAACTTACCCTTACTTAATATTTTAATAATAGTGTTCGTCTTTTCCCTTTATGTCAAACACCTTCAATATATATATGACGCTTTTTATGTTTAATAGATCAGTTATTGATGTATAATCTCTCTTAAAAATATGACCAACCGTCGCTGCACTTAAAGTGACACCGTCCGTCTGAACCTCCGATCAGGTCCAAAGCCATGTTAAGGTATGCGTCCACGCTGTGAATCCCTTTCCGGATGGATTTTAAGGTCTTTCTCCAGTCTGGAGGTTTAATTTCTTCACTAAATTCATCAGCTTTAACCACATCCATCAATATTCCAACAGAGAGCAGCAGTGTAACGCAGGAGATGACACGACAGGGCATAGTCCAACAAATGCCACTTTACAGGCTACCTCTACAATCTATCTGTAAAGTATTTGTTTTATTTACGTTTCCAAAAAGAGCACTATAATGTTTAAATAGATCTGCGATAATAAGGTTGTTTTTACTAATAGAAATAGTTATCAATAAAGTACGAGTCGGCAACAGTATTTACTTCCTGCTGATGTATGAGCAGATTTCTTCTTCTACTACCTACCTTTACATTGAATGGCGGTTGGCAAACTAACTGGCGCATTTCCGCCATCTACTGAACATTATCTATCTATCTATCTATCTATCTATCTATCTATCTATCTATCTATCTATCTATCTATCTATCTATCTATCTATCTATCTATCTGTTATTTACTAAAATAAAAAAATAATATAAAAATAATAAAACATTTAAGATCATAAATCAAATAAAGAACAATAAAACAACTTTATGTAAATAGGCTATCTTAAAAGCAATTAGTAGGGTAGAGTGGGGGAAAACGCCCCCCTTAAGGAAAGTGTGACGTTACAGTGAAACAAAACATAAATGTGACTAGAATTGCCCCTCATGTTTTACCCCTCATTTTTTTTTAAAAACTCATAGATTGTGGGGTAAAACGCCCCGTTTTACCCCACAAGCTATGAGTTTTTTTTTAAAATTTTTAAATTTTTAAAATATGATTATATTCCTTATAAATACCATATGATCTCAAACTACAGACTTCACTATTCATCTATCATACATCACTGCGATATCCTGCAGAACAATATTGTATTAAACACTTGTTTACTAATATCTGAAAATTATAGCATTTACCCTGTAATCCTCTTCTCTTAAAATATGTCGCTGGTGTCAGCTTCTCCATAGAGATTTGTATATCCCCGTTATCAACGTAGTGCATAGCAACAGTAAAAATGTATCTCGACTACTTTTAGTGATCATTTTGGGAAAAACAGGTGGGGGGCGTTTTACCCCAGGGGGGCGTTTTCCCCCACTCTACCCTATACTAGGCCTAAATGTATATAAAAGGATATTATTTAATAAAATATGCCTAAATATAATAGTAAAACGTTAAATTCATAAATCAAATAAAGAAAAACCATAAAGATTTAAATATATTTTATGGAAATAAAAAAATAGAAATAGATTTTGTAAAAAAAATAATATCTAAAGCTATTATTATTTAATAAAATAAATATAATAATAATCATCAAAAAAGTGCTTAAAATTATAAATCAAATACTAAAATCATTTAAATATCTTCTGAATGTATGGAACTCCACATATAAAATATATGTGCCTATAGTATTTAGGGAAGTCAAGGTTCAGATAAAAGGCACATACAGTAAATGCTTTTTAATAAATAAACACTTTTTATTAATGTTTCTCATGGTTCAATTATTTATTTTTATTTTTTGGGGGGGAAATAAATATTCTTAAGGACATGGACCCACTCGCTGACTAGCCTTGTTCTTGAAAATAAGAAGAGTTTGGAAAGGGAGACTTGAATACCTTTCTTTACTTAGCTGGACCGAGAGATTTATCACAATCTAGACTCTGGTCTCCACAGCATCATTCATCTATTTCTTCCTGGCCAGAATCCTGGTACTCATTCATTGACGCAAGCTTGAGCTGTGTAGCAAAGAGATGAATCGATATCCTCAGGTGATGGAGATGAAGCACAGGCCTGCATCAGTTCTTTTTCGATGCAAAACTCTTTAATTACAGAATCCCAAGACTCTGGGTTTGATCCAGATAAAGTAAAGCTTTCGCTGGTCAAGTCATTCTTTTGTGCCTTAGGACACACCTCATGTAGTCGAGGATAACTGCAGATAGGAGAGCTGTGAGAAAGATTACAGCCGTTTTGGTTTCATGCCAAACTGCCTTCAAGTAGATATTTTGTGCCAGGAGGATGCCATGAATGAGCTTCATTTACAATTTGTAAAACAGTATCGTTCTCATTGCTATTGCTAAGAATTCAACTAGTAACATTTTTTCCTTCCAGATTTGCCAGTCCCTTTGCCAGACAAGATAATGCAGCCTCAAGCTTGGCAAACAGTTCATCAACAACACTCTCTTGAAGATGATATTGCAAAGTTAAACCTCGAGAGGCCTCAGTTATTTATTCTTATATAGCTCCAAGCACAAATAATCGACAGGGAATGTCTTAGTTGCCCATGTCATTGTTCAGGAGTTCCAAAGACAATTGATCTTTAAAATAAATATTTTTTTCAATCTTTTCTTAAAGATCCATCGTTATCAGTGTCAAAATGCTTCAAGAAATTAAACCATAACGTATTCTGTCTCCCCGGCTTAACTTGTAGCTACGTGCAATAATATTAATGTTGTTACATCTTTACATATCAAAGTGTAGCCTATGACATAAGTTGTCGACGGATGCTGCAAACTCTTCAAATGAAGTTTCGGCCGTTATGACCATAGGTTATGACCATAGACTGTAAAAATTATGACTGCAGTTCGTCTCAGCTGCTGCGAAAGGACCGATAGATGGCGATGTTGGACTTGTGACGCAAAATATCCAAAGAAGAGAAGGACTGGACAGCACGCTCGTAAACAGAACAGAAACGCTGCTGGGCTGTTATTTTTAATATTCCATTTAATTCCTCATTAGACTATAAAAAACAGAAACGGTTTCCGGTAAGACGTCGCTTTATAGATTAATTGTCGTTAAAAGTCCCGAGCTCTTTGCTTTCTGTATAGTAACCAACTTAAGTTTATGCTGCATACCGGTAGGCTACATATATTATTATTACCACTTTAAATTTACAAAATGTTCAATTTGATTTGTGATTTCTCTAATATTGTATGTATTTTTTTCATTTATTTATATATTTATTTGTATTGATCTGATGAATTATGATAATCAACTCAACTATAGTTTATGCTTTATACATAATAGTAGTAATATTACCACTGTAAGTTTATAATATATTAAATTTGATTTGTGATTTATCTAATAACATACGTATGTACTTATTTATTTATTCATATTGATCTTATTGCTTGTGTTAAAATCTTGAAAGATTTAGATTTTAGTCACTGCATAATTTCCTTCCTGATATTATAGTATTTTTTGTGAAAGGTTGAAAGGTTTTTCATCTTGGGTCACTGCTTTATTTCCAAACTGTAATTTCTGTATGAATATGTTTTAATTGCTTACTTATTCTTTTATTGTGAAATAAATGAATGAATGAGTAATTTTTTTTATTTTTTTTTAAACTGGTATTGTATATAGACTGATCATGGATGTACCAGACGCCAGTCATTCTCAAGAAGCACCAGCAGATTCTGTAAACTCTTCACACGAGTCCAGCGTGTCCTTAACACCACACATGTTGGCCAAAATAGAACGGAACAGACAACGGGCGTTGATGCTCAGACAAGCCAGGCTCGCCAGTAGACCGTCTTCAGCTATAGAAGGCATGTGTTTGGAAACTGTACAACACATACAGTACTTGAAATTGCATGAATTTCACTTATTTAAGATTGTGTACCTAATTTGATCATGTACCATGGTTTATAATAATCTGTCTTCCCTCAGGTGCTACTTGTGCTAAAGTGGCAAAAACTATAGACTCTGGTGCAGGGTTCTTTATTGAAGAGGAGACAGCAGAGGATGAGCAGCAGGAAAAGAGAGTGGTCCAGCAACCAGGTGACCAAAAATGGCATTTGTTTTGTTTTGTATTGTTCATGTAAGTGCTTTAACAAAAAATGCATGCTTAATAACCATGTTACCTGCCCAATAGACATCCTTTATAATAATGAGTGACAAATGTTTTTTTTTTTTTATGTGTGTGTTTCAGCACCAGTGATGGAGCCTGATTATCTGATGTGTGAGGAGTGTCAGAAGCCATTTATGGACTCTTATCTCAGCAACAGTTTTGATTTGTCTGTGTGTGATAAATGCAGGTATGTCATCCATTCTGTACGTGGTCATAGTGGGTTAAAACATACTGTTAAACTTGTTACAGAGCGTTTACTGGCTGGTGTTGTTAGTATAATGTAGTTGTTTTTGTCTCAGTATTTCAGTTCCGTTACTTTATTGTGTTTCCTGTGCACCTGCAGTTCAACAAGTGCTCAAAACAAGTACTGTAATGTGTATGCGTAATCGTAATTGCATATGTTTGCATAGAGACAATGAAGTGAAGCACAAGCTAATATCTCGCACTGAAGCGAAACAGACTTTCCTTCTGAAGGATTGTGATCTGGATAAGAGGGAGCCACTGCTGCGATTTATCCTGAGGAAAAACCCTCACAATCCACACTGGGGAGACATGAAACTCTACTTAAAGACACAGGTAGGTTCAACACATCCTCAAGCCAGAGCTGTAAATATAACCTGATCTCACTCAACCCAGTTATTAAACTCAAATCCCTTCTAAGGATAAATGAAATTAGTTTTTGTTTGTTTTTGAAAAAAGCTCCTGTGATTGCCAAGACAGCATTTATTTGGTCAAACGTAGTAATATAGTATGGAAGCTTGTTTCCGCCACAAAATAAAACATTTTAAAAGATAATTGCGACTTTTTATCTCACAAGAATTGCAAGATATAAAGTCAGAATTGCGTGAAATAAAGTCGCAATTGCGTGTTATAAAGTCAGAATTGCGAGATATAAAGTCAGAATTGCGTGAAATAAAGTCGCAATTGCGTGTTATGAAGTCAGAATTCTGACTTTTTTTCTCGCAATTGCGACTTTATATCACGCAGTTCTGACTTTATAACACATAATTGCGAGTTTATATCTCGCAACTCTGACATCTTTTCTCAGAATTGTGAGATATAAACTCACAATTGTGAGATATAAAGTCCTAATCTAAGGGAAAAAAGACAGACCTTTTTTCTTTTTACCTCAGAATAGTTTATATCTCACAATTCTGACTTTACACGCAATTGCGACTCTATATCATGCAATTCTGACTTTATATCTCACAATTGCGACTTTATTTCTCGGAATTGCGACTTTATATCTCGCAAAATGCGACTTTATATCTCGCAATTGCGACTTTATTTCTCAGAATTGCGACTTTATTTCTCACAATTGCGACTTAATATCTCGCAAAATGCGACTTTATATCTTGCAATTGCGATTTTATTTCTCACAATTCTGACTTCATATCTCGCAATTCTGAGAAAAAAAGTCACAATTCTGACTTGATATATCGCAATTGTGAGGAAAAAAAGTCCGAATTGTGAGATAAAAAGTCGCAATTATTATTATTTATTTATTATTCAGTGGCGGAAACAAGCTTCCATAGTGAATAGTATTGTGAAATATTTTTACAATTTAAATTACTTGTGTTCTATTTTAATATATTATAAACTGTAATTTATTCCTTTGATGGCAAAGCTGATTATTTTCAGCTCTAAGCTTCAGTGTCACATGATCCTTCAGAAATCATTCTAATGTGCTGATTTGGTGCTCTAGTAACATTTCTTATTGTTTTCAATGAAAACAGTTGTGCTGCTTAATATTTTTTGACCGTGATACATTTGTCAGGATTCTTTGATGAATACAAAGTTCAAAAGAACAGCATTTATTTGAAATAGAAATCTTTTGTAAAATTATGTCTTTGCTGTCACTTTTAATCAATTTAATGTGACCTAGCTAAATACAAGTATTAATTTCTTCTTTTTTATTATTATTCATTATGAATGTATTATGAGCAAACATAACAATAATGACCATTACTATATTTATAAATTAACTATAAATCCAGAAAAATAAATGCTGTAAAACATAGTTTTCATTTTGATGATGCCTAATGCATCAAATTAACAAATTAAAAATTTAAGTTTTACTATATCATGCAACGGTTTCATGAATTCTTATGCGTGTTTGGTTTGTTGATTTTTTGTATACCATTTTGTTTTAATTTTATTGAATGTTAAGGTGGAAAACCGCTCTCTGGAGGTATGGGGCAGTGAGGAAGCTCTGGAGGAGGCCAAGGAGAGTAGAGAGGAGAACAGAGAGGTTCAGAAGCAGAAACGCTTTAATAAAAAGGTTAAAGGTATGAAAGCTCCTGGACAGTCAGATTTAAAATGTGCACTAAAATCTTTCTCCATATGAAAAGGTTGTACACTTAGAGAAATGAATAATGATCAAAAATAATCTTTATTTTAAAATTCTCATGAAACAAAATTATTTTGGTCACATGACTACATTTGGTCACAGTGTGGAATTATACATTGCTGTTAATCTTCGTCTGGCTTTCAGAGCTGAGGCGGGCGGTAAGGAGCAGTATGTTTAAGAAAGATACCAGTATCCATCAGCATGACTACGGCCCTGAGGAGATTCTGGACGAAGAGGAAGATCTCTACAGGAAAGTGTGTCAAACCTGTGGACACGAATTCACTTTTGAGAAAATGTAAATGCGTCTTCAAACCACTTTACAGGGAAGAAGCAGGGTCCGCATGCAGGTCAGCGAAGAGTAATCCCGATCATGTTTCTGGTCCTCTACACATTCCTTTGGCTCACAGTCCAGGTACCAATACCAATACAGAATGGAGTTTTCACTTGAACTTATCCGACACTCCTGTCCTAACCAACATAGTGGCGCAATGTAGAAGCATGAGCAGTAGTGTCAGATTAGAGTTTGCTGCACTAGATTTGATCACAAGAGGGCACTGTAGAGCTACCATTTTGAGAAAACTGCAATCAAAATGATAGATGATGTAAGGTTGCGTTTTTGTCGTTTAGGGGAGAGTATACTGTTGAACATGTTTTATATCTGTGAAACGGAGAAGAAAAAATACTAAGGAAATATATTAAATATTACACCCTTTCAACTGTGTATTTAATATTTAGGACTTGACTACCAAAAGCCTGCTCTTTCACATGTGAGATTATCGTAAATGACGAGGCAAAAGCACCACACTGCCTGGTCCAAAGTTGAGCTTGTAACAGGATCTTGTTTCTCAGTCTCCTACCTCGTAAAGTCCAGTGCCTGTTTGTTCGGCAAGGGATTTTGATGATTCCATACAGACTGAGAGATTCTCTCACGGTGTTGTGTTTCAGTCTCTGTGACTATTGAAAGTATCCGACAAGGAGCACAAACACACTCTTCGTCCTCACCTTTCGTGCCAAGGTTGCTAGATACTTTTTGGCTGTATTATAAATAATGAATTTAGTCTATGAAATGTTTGTAATAATTTTTTTACAAATTAGAAAATGTTTGTCCATTCTGTGTTTACATTGTCCATTATCAGCTTTTATTATCTGATGTCTCAATGACCACAAACATGCATATTATTATTCTTCAGGGATAGGACCAGCGACCACATGCCCATTTTATCATGGGCAGCTTGTGTATGCGAGTAAGAGTGAATGTGTGATCGTTCCTTTTGTCATGATGTCCACTAAGGCAGGGTTACAGATGCCTTGCATTGCTGTCATAATTTGTGTCCGCCCTATATCTTGTTAGCTTTTTCTTCTCTATCCCATTTTGGCCACTGTAGAATAAGACCAAACGAAGGACACCTCCAGTAATATCCTATATTTAATTTATGATAACCTTCTAATAATATAATACAAATGTATATATATTTTTTTATTATTATTGTTGTCATGAAAAAAGTTGTGCTGCTTAATATTTTTGTGGAAACTGTTTTTTTCAGTATTCTTCGATGAATAGAAAGCATCATTTATTCGAAATGTATTTTATTTTTTTAACAATTTAAAAGTCTTTACAGTCAATTTTGATCAATTTACCCCAAACTTTTAAATGGTGGTGCATGTCCAGAGCTTGTTGGTTGGTTTTCCATTAGCTCTGTCTCATAGCTAGCTGTTGCCATAATTTATAAGGCACATGTTCACTGCTTCAGACCATACATTTTCCTCCCATTGATTGAATGGCCTGCATTTTCATTTTGTCAGGCTATGTCAAAATTCATGTGTGAACTATGGATGCAAAATTATTCGACAGTGTTAAAGTCACAAAAGGGTAATGAATTCATTCCTCAAGCCCTTTTAGTGGGGCATTTTTATTTCTGTTCTCATGCCTAGTGCGTTCTTGTGACCTAATTGTGAAGTCTCAGCATAGCAGTTCTGAAATTCAAAACCCTCCACACTTTTATCATCATTCACACTGACTCAACTAATGCACACAGGGACATGAGATGAGCTGTCTACTAAATTGTCCACCTGCAATCACATAAGTACTGTGATAATAGGTCTAAAAGTATATTTGTTGATAGTTACGGGCGAATAATAATAATATATATTGTATAGCATAATATTAGCTAGAAAATAAACTGCTTTTACAGGTACGTCTATTTTGTGCCATGTAACGCTGCTTTTGTTAGATATAAATTGTAAAGATTGCTTAGTGTCTCTGTGCTGCTGATGATGTCCCCAAACCCTGCTGACCTTTAGGGTCAAAGTAAGGCCGAAAGACCAGCAAAGCACAGCAGGGTGAGAATGAGAAGGACATACCACGCTAATGCCTGTGCTTTGATTAATGGCACTCATGATTTGCCACCTGCTGTTTTATATGGCCCTCTGTGAGTAACTGATCTCAAAGTGCTTGCATGTGTGGCGTCCACATTTTAAATAGCTGCCTAAATTTAACAGCTTTGTAGAGGTCGTTAAAAATTCAGACACTGACAAGTTTGTAAGCAGTTTGTGTTCTGGTGTGAAAACGACCACTCTGAAGCATTTAATGTAGTCGGTTATATATGCAGCTGTCATAGTGGATCCATCGTTCACCCGTTCGGACTAATGATGGTAATACATGAGATGAGTGCAGGCCCAACTACTCCATATGCAAATACTTTACATACTGTTAGCAGGTGTCCTATAGCCCCATACCCAGCTCCTCCACAGCTCTGGAGGATAGATTAACCAGCCTGGCACCCCCCAAGTCAAATTCTCTACTCATTAAATGTTTAGATCTTTTCTGTTGCAACTACTGATACAACAAAAGGTGCACTCTGTGTTTTGTTTTTTTTAATTTGCAAAAAATCCAGAATCCTTGTTCTGCTGGTGACCTCTTTTCACCCAATTATTGTGAAAGTTTATATTTTCTTTGGTATTTAATGGAATTAAAAGTTAGACTTAATGCTTAACCATAACACTTTATAACAACGTTCATTAAGTTGATAAACACTGTAAAATGTGTAATAGTTCATGTGCATTCAGATGAGTAGTTGGTAACACTTTAAAGTTCTATATGTTATAACTAGTTAATGCAACTGTTTAAGTTGATAAACACTGTAAAATGTGTAATAGTTCATGTGCATTCAGATTAGTTGGTAACATTTTAAATAAAGGTTCTATATGTTATAACTAGTTAATGCAATAGTTAACATGAAATATGAACAATAGCATTTATTAATCTTCGTGAATGTTAATATCTATGAGTACAAATACATTTTCAACATTTAAAATGCATTTTTTGCATTTTGTTCATTATGATAACATTCATTAATGTTAAATTGTTAAACCGTTCTGTAAGTGTTACCTAGTAGTCTACATAAATATGCAGAACAAAAAAAAAAAAAAAATATATATATATATATATATATATATATATAATATAATATTTTTTGTTTGTAACTATCATATAAAATTATTGGACTTATTTATTTATTTACTGACATACAGTTATTGAGACCTTCCCCATGTGAAATCTAGCCCTGGTCTTTCTTAAGTTATTGTAAAGTGTTACCAAAGTTTCGGAATTGAACCGACTCTATTCTCCCCTCACGTTGCATTTAAAAAAAATTGGATTTAGGCAAATATGCTGTTATTAGACTGGATGTCACCATCTTAGATTTATTATCTCCTTTCTTATTGGATGCCATGATTTCAGACTGTCATATCCCTCACACCTCTGCAGTTGTTCTTTTCTCTCTTTCTTTGCTGGGTAGTGGTTCTCGTGTCTTTTTCCCAGATCCAACTTGCCTTCTGTACGGTTGGCAGCAGGCACTGGCTCTAATACGGGCATGCAGCTGTCGTGGGCCAGAGGCGGACATTGATAACATTCAGTTGACAACAAATGTTTCTATACTCACGTTATGTATGCGGTTATGCGCTTCTAGGAGGCGGTCGCCCACAATAGACCTGTGGCTCTTCTGAGCATAGTGTTTTGCTCTAAGCTTTGAGGGCTATGACATGATGTCTAATTATACCTGTGTAGAGTAGTGGAGAATAGGGTAAGATGTGTCGTCCCCTTGATCTAGGAAACTGGCCACAATTTTTTGTCATTTGAATTAATATTTATTAAGGACCCATACAGCTATGATTGAGAGATGAACATGAAATCCTGTTTGAAAACATGAAACATGTTTTTGCCTGTCAAAATAAACTTTCTAGACAAAAATTATTTTAAACTAAATTGATCACATATATATATATATATATATATATATATATATATATATATATTATATTATATTATTATTATAATTTTTTTTTTCAAACTTGCTAGTAAATTTCCAATGTATCAAGGTTAGCTATCTTAGCTCATCTATTACATGAAAAATTTACCCAAAATGGTGAATGTGTCAGATGCTTCAGGGTAAGTTGTGCCAGTGGTTGACCTAATATTCATAGTTCCTGCATTTAGATATAAATCTTACAAAACTTAAAATTAAACATGCATGGGAACACAATTTCTTTGAAAAATTTGAAAGGTCGCTGTTAGAGAGAATCCTACCCATCAAAGAAAATTATTAAGGTTTTTCCAACGAATGGAGTAACATTGATACATTTCCCTGCTGTCCTGAAGATTGTAATAATGTATCTAGTTTGTTCAGTCCACTGAAGAACATTTTTCTTTTCTTTTTTGGTTTGTTTAAATAAAAATTTTACTTGTTGTATTTAATTATTTTTAATTAGTAATTTATTAAATTAAATCATTATTTAAAAGATAATACAAATATTATTTGTTGTATTATTTTTAATTAGTAATTTATTAAATTAAATCATTAAAAGATAGAAATAATAGGCTACATTAAATAAATAAAAAATATATAAATCCTTCTTAAGACTGGTTTATGATAGATGTTGTTATATATCTTTTGTGAGCAAATATGGGATAATATGGGATTCTATTTTTTATTAAAACGTAAACTGCTCACGTATTCCTCAAAAAGCTCAATTTATCCCTTAACATGACACTGTCACAATTTAATGTCAGCTATGTAGTCATCGTTTAGAATTGCGTCATTATCATTACTAGACACATGATTAGCGGTTAGGGGATCATACCTGTGCAGTGAGACTATGCATCTCTCTCTCTCTCTCTCTCTCTCTCTCTCTCTCTCTCTCTCTCCCCCCTCCCTCTATCGTCGTCGCAGTGTCTCCCTCGCTCACTTTCCCCTCGCGCACAGGTCCAGTTCAGTCACTCACTCACTCACTCACTCACACACACGCACACACACACACACAAACCTTACTACGGTCCGGTGTCAGAAGCAACACCACTGATCTCCGTGCGGGACGCCGTTAAGAGCAGATGGAGACACTTCAAACGGCCGTCGCGAGCAGAGAGGACACCGGACCGTTGAAAAAGCCGCTGGCAGACACGAAAGAACACTGCAACAGTAGCGATCACAGCGAAACAAATTATGTAGACCTGGGCAACCCACCGGACATGAAGTCAGACAGCACAAAGACTGTAAAAGTCACTTTCACAGGTGAAGGGAACCAGCTGGCAATATTTAAATGTAAAGGCGATGCGTCCATCTCCGGGATTAAGAGTCCTGGGGAGCGAGAGGAGAATGAAAATGCAGACAAAAGTTTATCGAAAGAATGTCACGAGGGAAAGTGCCATTCTGAGAGACTTTATGAAGAGCGCGTTCCGCTAATAAATGATTATGTGGACTCGGGGTCGGATGTAAAGACCGAAGATTCAAAATCGGCGTCGTTTGAAACGGAGGAGTTGCAATACACCGACATGTATTTGAACAGTCGCTGTGAATCAAAGGACAGCACGAGCGCATCAGATGTAGAGGCACACTATATAACGACGCACGAGATCCAGCTAACGGAGTTAGATCACGATGTGGATTACGAGTTTGGTCGCGGATCCTGCTTGGATTTCGAGGATGATAATCTGGTATATTCATTTGTTGACTACGCATCATTTGAAAGTGACGAGACGACCCTCGGTAGAATCCAAAGCAAGTCCAAGAGCAACAAAGTTGCGCCGACTTCACGCGCGGCGAAGCTTTCCGCCACAGGTGCTCTGGTCAGCACCGAAAGTGAACTTTGCGAATCCGATAAATGTGCCAGCTCGGATGAAGGCGGCGGCGGACAGCCTGGAAATTCGTCGGGACATATTCACCTGTCAATCAAAACGTCTTCGCGCGCGATCAACGACCCTGCCAGTGTTTTGGGTCAGAGGAATGTCCGCTTCCACAGCAGACGTGCAGGAGAGCGGAGTCATTATTCATTCAGAAGCTCTGACTCCAAAAGCGAGACCCTGTTTGACCGCTACTTTATCCCGCCTCCGGGTCGCCAGCACCTCGCGAGCAAACAGAGGGGGAAAGACATCAACGAATATTCCAGTGGCGCGTCCAGTTCCGTCAGCGAACTGGATGACGCTGATAAAGAGGTGCGTAATCTCACCGCGCGTTCCTTCCGGAGTTTGGCTTGTCCTTACTTTGATGCCATAAACTTGAGCAGCTCAAGTGAGTCCTCAATGTCAGAACACGGACTGAGTATTAACAAATGGTCCGCTTTCGTCGACTTAAATTATGGCAATTTGACACGTGAGGCGCACACGAACTCTACGCCTATTTTTGAGGCAAATAAAAGCGCCGAGTGTACAACAAAAAAAGACGTGGTTCAAACCAATACGCACAGTCCTCAAACTAAAATAGTGTCGCTGAAAAATAACTTGAACTCTCAGCAGGCGTCTAATAAAATAGAGATACGAAGCAAACCTGGTGAAACCATCACACTGACTGAAACCTTGAACTTCGGCTGTAACGTCGGATCAGGAATACCTGCGCGCGAGAGGCGCGCGAAACGCGCAATGAATGCCATAATGTCACGTTCCACAGCTGATGTTATGGGCACCACGCCAACCAAGGAGGAGTGTGAAGCAGAAAGTCCACTCGGTGAAACCTTGGAAGATGCCCACAAGAAAGCCATCTTTGCCTCTAGTATTTTGAAAAATGTAATTTCCAAGAAAATGCAGTTTGAGCAAGAGCGTAAAATGGAAAGAGGTGAAATAAGCGATACGTATCCTGTGCCATCAGTGTGCCCTCACTCTAAAGATTGTAAAGAGACTATAAAGAGCTTACAAAGACAGACTTCAGAAACTGCATCAGGACACTCTCAAGAGGAACTCGGGGATGCAACAGACCAGCCGCAAGAGAACCCGAGTTCCCATGCTGCTGAAATCACTGAGTTACCCTGTGACCCAGAAATTACCTCTAAATTAGACCCTAGCGAACCACTAAAGACTCCTTTGACCCCCAGCCAAAAAAGTGCTTTCAAATCCTGGAAAGATGGAGAGCAGGAAGCACAAGGAGATGGAGAATCTCAGTGTGCACTGGAGGAGGAGGAGACGCTGCTAGACACCTCAATTAGACCTGTGATGGAAAGCAGGGAAAGTGTTGAGGGCGAGAGTAAGATGATTAAGATGTCTCACTTGTATGTCCCTAGCTCACAGCTTATGCCTAAGGAAAAGGAAGCTGCTGGGCTTTCATTACATAATCTGAAACTGACTGGAGATCTTGCAGAGTCAGATGGGGGAGGGTGTGGAAAACTGAGCTCTGGCCAGGTCCCTTGCTCAGCGGACACAGACCAAACCTCACAGTGTCAAAAAGTGCCCGAAATCAAAATACACCTTCGAAGTGTCAAAGAAAACAAAAGCGATCAGTTTAATATCACCAGTTTGTTAAAGCCTAATATCCATCACAATGCCAGCACTAAAAAGGCGAAAAGCGAGTCTAAAAGCCATTTGTTGACCATATCGGACAGAGTACCGCATTTTATGGTAAGGGATATTAGAGATAGTAAATGTAAGTTCCAGACTCCTATTCATCAGGTTAGGGACGTGCGCAAATTGGTAAAAAGCTCATATCGGTTTGTAGCGATAGAAAATGCTTGCGCTTCTTCAGGGACGGCATCCACAGCATTACGAGAGGAGAGCAAACCTGTTAATAGGGGACCTGACAAAAAAACATTTTCTACACCAATGGTAATAAAATGCCAGTCTGTGAACACAAACAATGCCGCAAAACCCTCCGAGCCTGTTAACATGGGCGAGAGTGTGGCTGAAACATCAAGATTATCCCTAAATCTCTCCTCTGAGTGGGCTGCTAAAAGTGCATTACCCAGAGTGCCATGCACTAAGCAGCCTCTCACTGAACAGCCAGAGTTTAGCTTAAAAATCGACGCTAAAGCAGCAAAACAAAAATCAGAAAAAGCGACAGACAGCTGCGAGAAGAAACCAGAGTCGAAGGTTTCAAATCAAATAGCGCTTGAAAAGTTAAAGGCAGCTGTGAAAACTATGGAGCAACTATATGTTTTCGATAGGAACGAATGGAAGCGCAAAACGCAAGCGCCGCGACCAATCACAGACAGCCACGTGCTGTCTCTCATCACACGAGAGGAGCAAGGAGTCACGACCAAACCGGACTTTGAGAACGAATTTGGGAAAGCGGACACTAGCTCGCAGCTGCACGCTGAAAAGTTGACCACCAGCACTCGAGGCTGTGTTGATGAGGATAAAGTATGTGTACCAACAAGTTCTCACGGTCAGGAACACACGGCTAAATCAGTAGCCCAAAGGACAGAGTCTTTCAGTGACAAGTCCGTATTTAGTCTAGGCAGTAACCCCAAAGCACCTAACTGTATAAACACAGTGAATGATAGCGCTCAACAAATGTTTTCTAGTAGAAACTATACATTTAAATCTCATAAAGCACCTTTGTCGGTGAAAATCTGTCCTTCTAAATCAAAAAGTGAGGAAAAGCACCAGAAAGAGCACCAGCAGCCAGACTCTGACAATTACCTAACAATCCCTGTTAAAGCTCACGCTTCAGATTCAAAACCCTCACACGCGTTTGGCTCCACCCAGTCTCACCCAAAGCCTTCCCATCAGCCCCTGCAACGCTCACCTATTGTAATGGAGTCATGGTCCCCTGAAAGTCCGACGGCCATGATTTATCACCACACCGTGCCCCTGCCGGCTGTACCTGCCGCTCAACCCCAGCTTCTCTGCCTCACACCCCCCGCAGACCTCACACCTCCTCACATCCAGCGCAAGCTGCTGCTGGACCCCACCACAGGCCAGTACTACTTAGTGGACACGCCTGTGCCCATGCAGCCAGCCGCCCAGCGGTTTTACCATCCTGAGAGTGGACAGTACTTGGACATTCCTTTATCACTCACGCCAGTGCCTGTGTCAGTCTCGCCGGTCGCCCTCGGTCCTGCGGCAGCCTATCCCCCCACATACTTGGTCTACCCCTCGAACCCGCTGCCGCCCCACCCGCACCCGGCCCCTCAGTCCCGCTCGTCCACCTGCTCAGAGGCCGAGGATGCGGTCGAGACGGGCAGCATGTATCTGGTACCCTCAGTACCCAGCAGAACCACCAAACCTGTCATCAGTTTTACATCACAGCAAGGTGCCCGTATTGTTGCTCCTCCTTCCTTTGACGGCACAACCATGAGCTTTGTGGTGGAGCATCGATAACAGAAGGTAAGTAACCACTGCATAGCTGTGTGTGTGTGTGCGCACAGTAAACAAATGTATGAATGTCAAATCAAATAAAGTAATACTTCTTTAAAAGAAATAATGCCTTCTCGGAAGCTTACCAAAAAGTCTAAAATGATAAAGTAATCAATTTGATGTTGAAAATTAAGACAAAAAGTTGCAAAGCTTTTTACAAAAATAAGTTTTAAATGATAAAAGAAATAATTTGCTGTTAAAAAGTTAAGACAAAAAGTATTTGGACACTTTCTTAAACGTAAGAGGATTTTCATAATTAATGTGATGACCTACACCAGGGGTGTCAAACTCATTTTCACTGAGGGCCACTTCAGCATTATGGCTGCCCTCAAAGGGCCGGTTGTAACTGTAAGACTTTTAAAATGTTAATATATTGTCTCTTTATTTGATTATTACTTATTTAAGTTACAAATATTGTATAGGCATTTGCAGGGGTGTTTCTAGGTTTTAAAAACATCAGGGGATGAACCCGAAACATCAGGAGCTGGGTAACAATGATTTGATACAGAGAATAATGTATTATTGTATATATGCAGGGGCAAACTGGCTCAAAAATTCAGCCCTGGCACTGTAGCCACACCAGCACACATTACCACACAGTCATGCGTATTCAAATGAGAGGTAGTTAGGGGGGCTCGGGGACATGCTCCCCTGATAAAATTTGGATTTCTCGGACCTGCCTATGTGCATTTTAAGGTGTTTAAAGGCCAAAAAATTTGGAAGCAGCAGAATCAGATTTAACAGATTTATTTTTTGACCAATTGTCAAAATAAAGTATACTCCTACAAAGCTATTTTTATCAGAGCATGAGCAGAGCAGGAAGAACGAGAGGATCGTGATTCGTGTAATTTTACCAGTGTTGCCAGCACGGCTACACACCATGTTACAGCACAGTAGTGCTATTGCAAAAAGAAACAAACAAATCCAGAGAAATTTCATGTCGGCAAGTTTTTTTAGCGGACTTTGCCTTTCCGGTGAGCGTGAGCAGAGCTCGCAACACAAACACACACACACACACACACACACACACACACACACACGGAGGTTGCTTGCGGAACATTGAGCAGAACGCGCTGTGAACACGGAGCGGAGAGCACAGCGCACACACACAGCGGAACGCGCTTAGAAGTTATGCATCTTCGGAAGCGGACTCACACGCAAAGTCATAAAACACGCTGAGCCAGAGTCAAACCATCGCCGAACACGGAGGGGCGCGGCGGCTTTTTAGTATCTTTCGGCCAAAAAACGAAAATGTTATTTTCGGCCGAAAATTTTCGGCAGCCTAAATTTCGTTGCATCCCTAATTTTAAGACACTTATATATGCTCTCGCGGGCCATATAAAATAATGTGGCGGGCCTTGAGTTTGACACCTGTGACCTACACCATGGGCATTGACTTCATTTACTAAAAAATAAAAGTGATTCTAAAATGCAGTTTTATATTTGGTTGCACTTTAATTCATACATTTTCAAGTGTGGTATAGCCTAATTCTTTTTGAAAAACAATGAATCCCAACCAATCCAACTGTGATTGTCATAGATATATATACTGTATGTATACACACACACACACATGCTTCTGGGCAAAAAAAAAAGGGCCATGCCAAAAATGGCACAATATTTAGCGGTCTTTTAATGATCTTAACCATTTTAATCACCAATCAGTCAGGAAATTAGCAAGAATTAACAGATACTATGGATAAAGAAATTTAGCACGGAATAGCCTTCCCCTTTTTTACAGGAAGACTCAGTGTTGTTCCACTCAATGTTAATGTCTTCAAACAGTTCATGAGTTGTTGAATCGGAAAAATGTCTCCCAGTTGGTTTGAGTTTAATGTGAGACCAAACACTGTAGGGTTCAAATCTGGACTCTGACCAGGCCAAAACATCAGCCCGATGGACTGGCTCTCAAGACTATTCTTGTCTTTGCAATTCGGGCAGGAGCATTATCTTGTTGAAAAATATTATTTTGACCCATTTCGAGCTATTGCCACAAATATACCCGTGCGACTTATGACTGGTTTTGTGATCCAGGGTCACAATATATTTAGGCCTACAGTAGGCTATATGGACAGATACAAATTATATGTACAGCAATATTGTGTAAAAAAAAAAGTGAATGTTGAAGGAAATTAATGAATTTTACTTAATGTATGTGCATGAGTATTAATGAAAAGTTTAGCCTTTTTGGAAGTTATGTTTCTCTGTTTTTAATGATTTTTCAGTATGTCTGTGAGATTTATTGACATTTACATTATCACCAGTAACACATTCAATTGGATTTTTCCACTTGAATCAAAGCAGCTTGACTAAGGATAGTGCAAGTAAGCAAAATAAAGGCAAGTGAGTGGCAAGTGAATAACTTGTTTAGGTAAGAAACCAAAACTCAGGACTTTTACATTAACTTGATTTTGCAAATGACAATGTGTCAGTGTTGACGTAATTTTTTATACGATTTTTCTACGTTTTTTTTACGATGCACATCGACGAAATCATAGAAATACCAAACACTGGCAACTATTGCTGGCACTTGACAGTATGCATGTGTGAGTGTGAGCTGGAGCGTGTGTAGCTGCATGTCTGTGTGTGTGGAAAGGTCAGCGGGCGAGTAAAGTATTTGTTGTGCTGAGGCAGTAGGATGACAGCTGCTGGGGCCGATCAGAGGGCCTACTCGCTGCAGCAGGGTCAAACCTTTTTATAGAGAGAGACAGAGTGAGAGGGACCTTCGAATGTGAACTTTTGAGATTCTACAGTTTGCTGCATTACTGGATGCAATGATGAAAGCAATACATTCATTGACTACATATTGGAAATCTATTATTCTCATTCAGAATTTCTTTTGCATTATGCCGCATGGTGTACAGTATACAGTATATAAAATGTGATGATAGCATTTCATCTATGTGTGTTTCTTCAATTATGAACACCTTTGTGTCTAAGGGGTTGCTTTAAAAAAACAGCTTTAACAGTCATTTTAATCACAACTAAGTTTTTTCATTTTTTTCTGGATGACATTTCTTTAAAATAGAAAAATCAAAGTAAATATAATTTGTGAAAGGATCTAGCAGTAATTTTGTCAAATTATGCAAAAAAGGGAAAATATGATTTAACTGTCTAGGATACATACAATTTTAGCTAATAAATCAGCCTATAAGAAAGATAATTTTTATTGGATTTTTTTATTTAAAAAATCCATCACAGGGTCCATTAATCCATCCATTACTGTAAATGCAACACAACATTTTAGATTTACATTTGTTGGTTAAAAGAACCAATTCTAAATGTATGATTTCAGAATGTATGTCCACTGTTGGACATTGTTAGCAAATTAAATTTCATAAGAACAGTTTTAATTTATTTGATAAAACTCCACTGGACCTAAAGTGTGCACAGTTAAAGAAACACTTAAATATGTGTAAGCTATGAGATAGATTTGTATAATTATTCATTGATATTTATTGTTTCTTTGATTAGTTTATTCTCTTCTTTTCCTTCTCAGGATGGTCTTTGTCTGTCGGAGTTTGTCCTCCTCCCACTTCATCAAAAAGAATTCCTTAGAAATGTTTCGACAGTTTCCCACATGTCTTCATCAATTCCTGGTGTTGCCTCCAGATCTGTGACTTTTGTAATGTTCAAAAGCTGAAGATGAAACATTTTGAAGCAGTTTTTACAAACCTATGTAACATTTGCTGTAGTCTGTAGACTTTTTGAGGCAACTATTTTTATTTTTTTTGCCCATCCAGCCTTCTTGAAGCGCCGCATAATTAAGGGAAGATGTTGCTTTTCCAGTTTTCATTTCATTTTATTGTATAAAGTGTTTGTATTTTTATATTTTTATGGACTCCTTTTTACCTACATGTAGTAGGTAGTAGCAAGTTCTGATTGAGTAAAGCATGGCTTGTTTGAAAGAGAAACAGAGATTGAGAAAGAGAAACATAGTGGTGTCCGTGTTTTGTGTGTGTGTGTGTGTGTGTGTGTGTGTGTGTGTGTGTGAGAGAGAGAGACGGAAAAAACAGTGTGTCTGTTTCCTCTTACTGTGATGAGAATTATGGTTATAGCAATGGATCATTGGGGGGTTCTGTATAGTGTCAATGTATAATGATAATCATGCTGTAATAATCAAACTGAAAACTTAGTACTTTTTAAAAGTAATTCACTATTGTCTCAATTACCTCAGTTTGCAGTGCAGGCATGTCGCTATCTTATGATATTTTGCCTCCACAGTATTATACTCCTTTTGCTTTTGTTCTGTTTTACCCTTCTTTTCCATCATCTGTCCTCCCTGTTCATTTGCTTTTTGTCTATTTTGTTACATTGATCATGAATTAAAGGTATATGGATCTGCTGGACAATCTATGTACCAATTTTAGAAGGAGCGCATTGTTATTTTTGTCAGTGTTAAATATCTTTATTTGATATTTAAATTAATTCCATAAAGATGATGACGCTTGGTTTAAATTTAATATAATAATCAAAAATTCAAACGAAACATTCTGTTCCTTCATGAGAGTTGCTGCCTTACCACTTAAGGCGAGACACTACAGTACAGAGACAAGTACAGGAACTACTTAAAAACATTTATCTTTGTAAAATTATGGAGAAGTATTAGACGCATAAGTCTATTATTAAATCAGAACACAAAAGGACACATGCTTAATAAATGATAATGCTTATTTGATATACTTAGTCATTATGGTACTTATTTATGATACATTATTGCTATGGTGAAGAGTATTTTGAAAGTTTTTCCGAGTAAAGTATTTTAATGGCTCTTCATAGTGGAACATGTACATCATTGCACTATTAAAATCACTTATACGTCTAGTTCCAGTGATGTTAATGGTGCACGAGTATTATTGGAGGAATCTATTGGCCCACTCAGCTGCCTTTTGTAAGGGCAGTTAAAAAGATCACCTAGCCGTTGGATGTTCTGTTAAAGGTTGAGAGTTAAAAAACATTTTAAAAATGTGTTGCTGCCTTAAATTTTTAAGTACAATCAACTTGGATTCAACAAGTCATTTCAACTTAATTACATTAAATTGACTTAAAAATGTGCTGAATCTTGTACAACTTACCATAACATATGTTGTTATAACTTATTGATCATATAATTTTTACAGTGTGGGTGGCATTTCATAATTTTGTTTTGATTGCACTGTATGCACTTAACAATACACTTTAGAGGTAAATACATGAAAGGTATGTGCTTTTAGGCTATATTTTGTATAAAAAAAAAAAAGTTTGGTTTGTTATAATTTGCTTTATGCGGTATCATCTAAAACTGGTTTTATTAAAGTCAAAAATATGAAATCGATCTTTAAGGTAACAATTGGTGACACTTTAATAACTAGGCTATAATTGAATGTGTCCAGGCTCATTTCTGGCACTCGTCCTGAGAGAATACTCTTCAGATTTTATGATGGTGGTCACTATTCCCTCACGGATTTGATGTACCCTTTCTCACACCCTCGTGTAGTGCTGTTGACCTCAAAAGGCCTTAAATCTTCAACAGAAACAGATAGTTGTTGTGGGGCCCGTTTGATTTACACAGCTGGCGGAGGGTCATTTGACCTGATGCCAGCGTGCTAGGTAAGTTTTCCGTGAGCTCCTGAAACTTCACCCGCCAGAGGCATTAGCTCGAGCTGACAGTTTGTGCGTTTGTTTACGCGGTCGCCATGGCAGCAGCGCCAGTGACAGACACGCACGCTCAGCTGCTGTTCTCCGCGCGATAGGAATGTCCGCGAGAGCGCAGTTGTTGGTTCTCAGTTGCCAGCCGCCCCCAAGCGGAACTCCAAGTGTTATTCAAAACGTTTGACCTGCAACAGTTCATAAGAAGTGAGCTTTCGTAAAAAGCACTTATTATCTTTGTTATGCACACTTCTCTGCATTTAATTATAGGCCTAATTGAAGGTCAGATAAAAACGGAATGGGAGTTAGGCTATTAGTTTTTACTTTGGGCATCTACACTAAAAAATAAAGGCTCTGTATTGCCATTTATGAGCCCATAAAGAACCTTTAACATCCATAGAACCTTTCCATTGCACCAATATTTTTGTTTTGTTTTAAAAGGTTCTTTAGATTTTTTAAAGGGGTGGTATAATGCCCTTTTCACAAGATGTAAAATATATCTATGATGTCCCCAGAGTGTGTGTGTGAAGTTTTAGCGCAAAATACCCCACAGATATTTTTATATAGCAAGTTAAAGTTGTCACTTTTTGAGGGTTTGCAAAAACGCACCGTTTTGTGCCTGGCCCTTTAAATGCAAATGAGCTGCTGCAGAGGGCGGGGTTTCAAGAGCTCCTGTGTGTTAGCAGCTGCTATTACCTAACGCAGACACACTAAAATGACAGAAACTGTTCTGCCTTTAATGCTAAAACGGAGTCAGACAAAGATGGAGAGACTCAAGAAGAAGTGACAACATGTAGAATGCAACAGGACGTCTCTGAATGGTTAGTTGATGAATTTATGTTGCTGATGTGGAGTTAACTATCTTCAATTAAGATATTCTGTCATGATGAATCTATAAATCGCTCATATAGGAACTGTTGTGAGATGCACACAGAGTGACTTTCTATTGCATGTGAAAAGATGGATGCTAAAGTTTGAGCTGACTCACAGATGTACTCTTATACAACAACTTTTCCTCTTCTCAACATGGACTGCGTGTTCCCAGGGGCGGGGTTTATGTAAATTCTAGGGTTAGTGATGTCACTAACCCGGGAGGAATGTCGTGTAGTCCCAACCAGCCGTTTGTTGTAGTCCTTTTCTTTAAAAGCAAATATCTTCCTTTGCTTTGAACTTTGAGTATTGTAACTTTGCAGATGTTGTTTATGCTCAAACAGCAACATTACACACTAACTAAAGTTAGAAAAGTGAAATCATAATCAACCACCCCTTTAAATGTTCACACACTACGAAAAAAATTGTTCTTTTAATAACTGTTCACTGAAAGGTTCTTTATGGAACCAAAATTGTTTCCTCTAGTCTATGGTATAAAAAAAAAAAACATTTTGGAAACTTTATTTTTAAGAGTGTAAATGCTTAAATATATATATATATTTACGTTTATCCATCCAGAATGTACATCTAAATTTTCATATTTACATGGTTTTGTTGAATAACACACTGTCTCATACAGTGCAATGCCAGCATGGCCGATGTAGTCTTATGAAAAAGTATTTATTGTGTATAAACACCTGCAAATTGAGAAGTAATGGAATTCAATAAAAAATTATGAAAGTGCGTGAATTGGGAGATAGCTGTAAGCTGAGCTGAGGCCTGTTGTCTGTTTAAAAAGGAGGCAAGTCCCTAAATATGTCCCACCTATACTGTTAAAGGTAGGGTAGGCAATTTTTGGAGTGGCTAGCAATAGCAAGCTAGCTTTGAAAGCATTAGATCCCACCCTCCCTTTAGAGCATCTTTAAAGCCATGTCTCTCTTAAAAACACATGAACACACACAGCAGAGTTTGCATAGCGTCACGATGGCGTTAAACTTCCTCATGTCTCAAAGCACATAACATTATAATAATAATGAACATAAATTACTAAGAGCACTGACTTGTACCACCTGACTGCTGCAGATTCATTTCGCTGTTGGTAATATTGCTATTGAAAGGCATAGATTCGAGTCACGAACCGCTCTGAGTATAACGTCACAGGTTTCCATCTCTTCAAAATTACAGTTGTTATGGCGTGAACTCAGCATAAGCTTGTTGTTTTGGTTCAGGAGGAACTGTAAAAGGCGGCTGCTGTTTATAACTCTGTATATGTATACTTTAGCCTGGCTAACGTCAGACCTCTTTCTCATTGAGACGTGGTCTGGGAACCACATGTTCATTTTCTCGTATTTGAGGCGTGGTTTACGAATGCCCAGAGCCGTTTATTGGGCGCTACGAATGTCTATCAAATGCACCTGCACGTAGCTCATAGCTAAATGTTTCAGTTATACCAGATGACGTATGTAGAGCGACAGACATTCGACGAGGAAGAAGATGAAATAAACTTGCGTTCTAAACTACTTAGAACGCTATCTAAGGCTGCATCGAAAGGTTAACTTCGCGTCTGCTGCCATGTTGGATCCATAGAAATAAACAAACTGCTTCAGTGTGTCGCATAGACGTCGTCATCGTCTTGCTGCTCCCTCCCCGTTCTGTGATTGGTCCCCTCGCTGAGGCGAAAATCTGGTCCATGGAATCCAGGCTGCCTAGCAGCGTGAATAAAATCGTGCTGTGCACAAGGCAGCATGGGGAAACCCAGGCTAGTTTCTAGAACAAATCACCTTTAACTTTCTGTTTCAGTAGATATAGAACATTTCAGCTTTAGACAAGCTATTTATTTTTACTTTATGCTTGTTCTATGTTCTCAGTACTATTAAAAAGATGTCAACTTTACTTCTTTTTAGCAATCTGTCTACCACTTCCCAAAGTTTTATGTACTGTATAGTGCTGTACATAGATTTATTCAAAGCCATGTTTTAAAAAATAAATTCAGATATCCTGAAAAAAAAAGAGCTATCAAGTTAATTAGTCTGCATTCATCCTAATTTAAGCTTAATGAAGCCTCGGTAGACAATATTCCATACAAAGGATTGACACTACATACTAATAGTTAAAGATCTATTCATTATTAAAAGTTACACTTTCAATTATATTAACACCAAAAAGATGACAAAGAAAATCCAAAAAAAGACTTTATTCATGGTTGATTATCTTCCCATGTACAAGACTGCCATAAATATTCTCAAGAATGTAAACATCTGGTGTAATCATGGAAACCAGACAGCATGAACTGCCTGTGGAGGGATGAAGTGTGTCAGAAAGCCCTCTGATTAAATAAATAACACAGTAGCACCTCAAATACACAGTCCTGTTATAATGCTATAATGTTACAATTTATAAATATCTAACTTTTGCTTTTAGGGGTTGAATAATTCTTTCACATGATGAGAGTGCCATTGGTTATCCTGACAACATTTTTATACATTCCTTACATTTATAAAAATGGACAAAAAACATTCATTGAATTTGTGCTGATCATTCTTAAATGTATAAAACAGGGCTGGACTTATTGTAAGGACTTTAATATAGTCTTAAAAATAAAGGTTCTTTATGCCAATCAATGGTTCAAATAAATTATTTTTTATTTTTTTTGCTGCACAAAATGTTCTTTAGAGTGGAAAGGGTTAATTTAGATCAATAAAGGAATAGAAAATTCTGTCACTAATTACTCACCCTCATGTTGTTCAAAACCCGCAAGACTTTCGTTCACCTTCGGGACGCAAATGAAGATATTTCTGTCCCTCCATTGACAGACTATGCAACTACCGCTTTGACGTTTCAAAAAGTTCAGAAAGAGATTGTAAAACTAATCCATTGAATTGAGCGGTTTAGTCCGAATTTTCTGAAGAGACTCGATCGCTTTATATGATGAATAAATTGAATTTAGGCTTTTATTCACAGATAGACATTCATCAACTCACACATTAGTTGTGGTAAACGGAAGCTCAAGCATCTTCACTTGACGTGCGAGAACCAGTGAGGTTTGTTTTTGTGCGTCAAGCAGGTTCGGTTGAGCTCCTGTTTATGTTCGCAGATCAATGTGTTACGATCTCTTTATGGACTTTTTGAAGCGTCAAAGTGTTAGCTGTCAATGGAGGGACAGAAATCTCTCAGATTTCATCAAAAAGATTTTCATTTGTGTTCCGAAGATGAACGAAAGTCTTACAGGATTGGAACGGAGTAATAAATGACAGAATTTAAATTTTTGGTTGAACTACCCCTTTAAAATGCTCTTCACGGTAATGAAAAAATGGTTATTTTAAGAACTGTTTACTGAAAGGTTCTTTGGCAAACCCAAAATGGTTCTTCTATGGCATCACTGCGCAAAACTCCTTTTGGAACCTTCATTTTTAAGTGTCCACATGTCCAACAGGTTTTAACTCATATAGTCACAGCAAAACATACTTGTACAGAGTGGTTGTCTGTGTGAAAACCTTTTACATTTGCTAGTTAAAGCATCCAGTGCGGTCCCAGCTGGTCTACCAGGCCTGCTCAAAGACTTTCTTGCACATGTTAGAGTTCTCCTGGTGTAGAGGAAACTCTGAGCCCGGCACCAGCTGATCTCTGCTCCTCTTTGAGGAGAATGTCTGTCCTGAAGGCAGCTTCTCCTGCTTGGACACCGACTCTCTAGAGTGCATCAGAAGCAAAACAGGTTAGTTGTGTTCATTTAACACATTTTAAAATGTTACATGATTGTAACCTAGAATCTGATATGTTGATAGATACCTGAAGGGGAAAGTGGTTTTGTCCATCTGCATGCAGACGAGGAAGGGGTACTCGGAGAACTGCACAGTTGTAATGAAGTCCAGTTTGGCTTCTGTCTCAAAACCTACTTCCACTCCAGCGCTTGCAAAGTCCATATCCACTGTCACGTTTCCAATGACGACCAGAGCTCCCCTGCACACAATGTCAAGGATGAGCTTAACAAGAACACTAAAAACTCTAAAGGCCTGTTCACACCAAGAACGATAAACTATATTAGCGTCTACACCAACGAACGATAACGCTCTGTTCATGATAAGTGTGTGCTGCAGTTTTGGCGTTGTTTCTCTGTGCCGTTACTGTTATAGTTGTGGTGTGGACTTTGCAATATTCTTTTATATTTAGAATGGTTTTTAGAACTATATCTTTATCGTTATAGTTATCGTCCTTTGTGTGAACAAACCTTAAGAAACCTTAAAACTTCCTCCACTATTCTAAAAGCTTTCAGGGACAGTAATGCGTCTCTGTTAAGATTTTTTTTATTTTATTATTATTAATTAATAAAAAAAAAAAAAAAAGTTGAACCAACAAGCAGAGTACAATTTTTCAAATATGCACTTTCTTTGGTTCGGTCCCATTTACTCTCTTCATAGTAGTTTGTTTGCCAGTTTAATTTAGGCATTATGCATGTATATTCCTGATAGGAAACATAATAATAAACTTAAAATACATTTAAACTTATTTTTTAACTAAAACTAGAGCTATTAAGATCAATTATTTTCATTAACCGAAATAAAATAAAATATACATATTCGATAAAAAAATAAAATAAAAAATAAGAAATCTTGCCTTGGCAGCTAACGGAAATAAGTTTAGGTTGAAGTACTAAAATTACTAAAACTAAAACAGAATGTAACTTTTAAGCTAAATATATATATATATATATACACATAAAAAAGAAATGACAAAAACACAAAACAAAATGACTAAAACTTTAACTAAAATTAAAATGAAAACTGAAAATATGAATGCTATAATAGTATATAAATAGTACTAAAATAACTAAATTATTATAGTTACAAAACTAGAGTTTCCCTTAGGGTCATGCCTTTGGATGTGCACAACTTGATTTTACTGTATCTCAGCTGTATTTTATGTCAGGATTTTCCATGTTTAACATCTCATTCTTCCTACAGCACTGTGATAGAGATTTATTGCCTCGGTCTCTGCTGAGTCAGTTTTGGTGTTTGGGCTCACATATCACATGAGACAGTCTGGCTCCATGCTTTCAACCTCCACCTTAAATGATCTGTTGAACATGGCTGCCCGTGATGAGTGGGCTGATTGGAGGCATGCTAATCTTGTGCGCCCGAGAGAGCTGTGGTTTATTTCATTTCTAAACATAACCCGCTTGTGTCTGACTATGTGTGTCTGTGTGCGTAACTATCTTTCTATCGGTTTCCCCGCTTCAGTGTGCCCGCACGCACATGTGTTTACGTATTAGGTTGTCTGTCTGTCAGTGAGTGTTTGTCTGTCTACTTGTGTGTGTGTGTGTGTGTGTGTGTGTGCTTTCAGAGAAGGTAAAGCTTGCCTCCCTGATCCATACACCTGCCCCTGCCTGTCCTGAGGGCTGGCAGATGTAGAAAAGCAGATGCCACCCAGAAATACCCATCATGAAACAAAGAACAGCAAACCCGCAGCACTAAATGTAAGGTAAAAAAAAAGACATTTCCTCATACAGTAAGAACTTGGAGTATTTTGTCTTAAACAACATGGAATCAGTTCAAATGTGAAGATGATGAAATAACCGAAATCTTTCCCTAAGAGCATTTGGTTTCTCACAATCGATATCATAGCCTAATTTTAACCTCAACCTCTGATCTTTTACTCCTACCACAGCATCTTTCCATTGCCCTCATTTCCCGCCTGTCTCATTTTAGCCAGGTTGCCATTGCTTGCATCCACAAACTAACAGTAAGCAAGCAGGTGCAGTTGTGGCTAAAGATGTGGATTAGCATCGAATCTCTCTGAAGGATTAATGATGTTATAATAAGATGCACTGGCATCATATTTACTGTCATTCGAAAAACCGAGTGAAGAAAAATATCTGGCAATGGCTTCTAAGTAAGCAAAGTAAGTAGTTGATTTGATCAAAACCAACTTTGCATCCAAAGCAAACTAGGGTGAAATGTCTCACAAAAGGTCATCACGGGTTGTTGTCTCATGTGGGGTTCATTTTAATCAGAGCTCGGATCTTTATCTGAATGCACAACACTAATCCCATTCAAGGATGTAGTTTAAAAAGAAGAAATTCACCTGTTGTTGACGCTCGTCTTAGACTCTCTGTACCATAAGCTGAACTCCATCCCTCCAGAGATATCGATGGCCAGACCACCTTGGAACTCAGCACTCGCTCTTAGACCAGACTGAAGAGGAATCACCTTCAAAGAAAGTGAGGAAGTACAAAAATATTACTTTTAGGCCCAGTTTCACAGACAGGGCTTAGATTGAGCCAGAATTAGGCCTTAGTTCAATTGGGACATTTAAGTGGCTTTTATAAATGTGCCTTAGAAAAAAACCCATCTTGAGACAAAACAATTGCACTGACATATTTTAAGAAATGCTTTCAGTTAAAACAGCTCAAACATGCATTTTAGTCCAGGACTAGTTTAAGCCTTGTCTGTGAAACCGGGGGTTAGTAACATATTTTTTATACATTAGAAAGAAATATATTTATATTGTGCATGTTTATAGTATGTTAAGATTTTTTAATCATTTTGAAAGGCTGCATTTATTTGATCACAGTAAAAACAGTAATATTGGGAAATATTATTGCAAATTTAAAAAACTGTTTTCCATTTTATTCTAAATTTAATTTATTCCTGTAATTGCAAAGCTGAATTTTCAGCAGCATTACGCCAGTGTCTTCAGGGTAACACGATTCTCCAGAAATAATTTTAAGAAATATTTCTTATTTGTGTCAATGTTGAAGACATTTGTGGTGCCTAATATTTTTGTGGAAATCCTGTTCATTTTATTCAGTATTCTTTGATAAATAGAAAGTTCAAAAGAATTTATTTGAAAGCATTTATTTGTATCTCTACTGTGGCTCAAACAGTGTAGAGCGTTAGCGCTTACCACACCAAGATCATCGATTCCTAGGGAAAGCAAGAACTGATAAGGATGTAAATGTGTACCTTGAAATGCAATGTAAGTCGCTTTGGATAAAAGCGTCTGCCAAAATACATAAATGCATAAATGTAAATGTAAAAATGTAAATTTATTTGAAATAGAAGTGTTCTGTAACAATGTAAAAGTCTTTACTATCACTTTAAAAAAACATCTTACTGATTCCAAATTCTTGAATTTAGTGTATATGTATATATATATATATATATATGCAGGAAATTACACAGTTATAAAATAGGCACACTTTCAAACCACGCTAACTAATTGTTTCAAATCATTTCCATCATTCACTTTCAGAATGCAGCACTGCCCCGTAATCTGTCCCACAAATGTCACACACTGCCCCCAAGCTGTCAGGCAATGCTAATTGATTGCAGAACATCTGCTGCATGTGTCAGATCTACTATGGAGTGTAATGAGTCAAGTGTCTCTTCTGCAAGTGCATATTAAGCTGAATGTCATACCTGTGAGTGGTCTGTCAGCAGAATAAGGCCCTTCACCACATTGATCGGATCTCCAGACATAGAGAACATCTTGGACATCAGGTCACTGTAGCCCTTGAAGAAGGTCACTGGGCGGAGCTGAACATCGAACAGAAGAGCAGACATACCAGCAAAAGACTCCAGTTCTTCTTCTCCTTCATCCGCCGTGGCTGCAATTAGAGACTCTAGACCTTGTGCTTCAATTGTCACCTGAAAATCAGAATGCAGGCACAAGGCACAGGTGAATATCAGCACACACAATGCATGTTAATGGCATATGCTGTGCAACACTATGTTATGGTAATGATGACAGTACCTGGAGGCCATGAAGGAGGGCACTGTTGCTCTGACCATAAATGTTCATGTTGCTTCTCCTCAATACGCCTGAGCCAGAGTACAGGATGTCCAAATTGTAGGTGCAAGTTACATCAGCAGTTCCTGTTGAAATAAATGATATATACTACAGACACTGCTACAAGACACAAACAACAAGATGTTTATCATTTATGTTTATCATGTTCTAGGTGGTCGCTATGGGGTCAGTAGTTTAAAAAAATATATATATATATACTTTTTTTAAGATGCTTTAATTGATCAAAAGTGACTGTAAAGACATGTATAATGTTATATTTCTATTCAAAATAAATGAAATTAAACTTTTGAACTTTCAATTAATAAAAAATATTGAGCAGCTCAACATTGATCACAACAAAGTAGCTAATGTTTCATGAGCAGCAAATCAGCATATTAGAATGATTCCTGAAGGATCATGTGACACTGAAGACTGGAGTAATGATGCTGAATATTCAGCTTTGCCATCACAGGAATAAATTACATTACAGTAGAAAATAGTTATTTTAAATTGTAATTATATTTAACAATATTACTGTTTTTACCTGTATTTTTGAACAAAGAAATGCAGCCTTGGTAACCACCATAAGAGACTTCTTTCAAAAACATTAAATCATCTTACTGACCCCAAACTTTTAATCAGTAGTGTATATTAATATGTATATATTAATGTAACTGAGGTATTTATTTATATATTTTTCAACTGTTTTATCACCCACCAGGCAAAATCCTTTCATTATAGCTGCCTTTTAAAACAATAAACGTTACTTTACTGAGGTTATTTCTTCTAAATAACGTTTTATAAAACACATTTTTATCATAGTGTGAAAGAATGTAAGGAAATATCTTTTAGAATGTCTAAAAGATGTCACTGGGGTGGTACCATTTCAAAAGATACTAATATGTACCATTTAAGTACTAACTACTATGTACACTTTAGAAGTTCATATGTGCATTTAGGCCCGGTTTCACAGACAGGGCTTAGATTAAGCCAGGATTAGGCCTTAGTTAAATTAGGACATTTAAGTATTTTTTGTAAATGTGCCTTAAAAAAAAAAACATTACTGGTGTGCATCTTGAGACAAAACAATTGCACTGACATATTTTAAGATATATCAGTGCACTTTGCTTTCAGCTAAAACATGGTTAATAAGTTATTTTATTAATAAAATATAATATATAATAAAATATAATAAAATAATAAGGTAAAGACATGTATTTCAGTCTGGCAATAGCTTAAACCTTGACTGTGAAACCTTTTAGGGGTAAATAAATTACAAAGATGAAAGGGGACCACCCCAGTGACAGTTTCTGTACCTTCGTTTCTGAGAGTGATGCAGACTTTGTGTCAGGTATCATTATATAAATATAATAGTGTCATAGATTAAAGGTTTAAAGGTTAAGAGCGGGTATAGATGAGCTCACTTACGTGCCATGAAGCCTGAAAAAGCAGATGATGACCCAGCCTTCGAGAATCTGTCATAGTTGTGGGAAACCATGTCCTTCATCACTTGTTGTACCAATTTACTGCAAACCGGACATTTTATCACACAAGTGCCACACAGCGCCAGAGACAATCATTAAGAATAAAATATTTGTTCATTTAGAATTTGAAGAATGCGATTAGTAAACGTGAGACCCACCAGGCCGGCATCTCGAAGCGCAATATGTCCTGGATTTTAGACAGCATGTATTTGTTCATCTCATGCGGCAGGTGTCCGATGGAGAGCAGAACGTTCTTCACTTCCATATAGGATGGACTACTGCTCATAATCAGATCAGCTGCCACGGCACGAACGTTCTTCTCATAAATACGCTGGTTCTGATGGTATATGCGGTTCACTGTCTTTTTCACCTGTGGAAATAGAGTGTTAAATGTTTTGAAGAGTAGTTTTTTGTCCCTCTAGATAGGCTGATGGGGGATTGATGATGTACCTCTGGTGTGATAAGCTTAGGGTCGAATCTCTGCAGCGCTGTGATGGCAATGGTGCTGTACGCTCCCACCTCCGACTCAGCATATTTGGCAAGAAGAGGAACACTCTCCGGCAGAAGAGCGTTCTTCAATGCTAGCAGGTACATCTGAACCTCAGACTCCACCTGAGTGCTGTCAGGCCCTGCCAACAGCAGCTCTTTCACCTTAAGCACTGTCTGCACATCGAACACAAGACAAACACACTCAGGCAGTTTGAATTACTGAAAGATTAAGATGCTGATTTAGATGTAGTTTATAATGCAAGCACGGTTTAATGTATTAAATGTTGCCGAGAGTGCTATATTGTTATTTGTAGCAGAAAGCATAACCAAATAATTTTAGATACTTAGATACTTTGATAGATAGATAGATTAGACACTTAATACATTCATATATTTTTTGTCATGCGTATGTAGATTAAATTGCAATTTATAAATATGTCTTAATCAAATACTCCAATAGAAGTGAATATGAATAATATTCTGATGTGTGCGGACTCACCGTTAGTTCACATTCTCCTTTCAGACAGAGTTTCCTGAGCAGAGCTCCCATGATGATCACAACTGACTCCTTAATGTCTGAGCTGCCAATCTTTCCTTTAGACACATCCTAGATGGGAACAAAGAAAGAATAATTCATTAAAATTGTGAACATTACATAAAAAAAAAATATATATATATATATATATATATATATATATACAGTGCAATGCATAAGTTAATACACCCATGCTAAAGTTGACTAAAAAGAGGAATAAAAAATCATATTTTGGAAATTGAACTTAATGCCTTAATTTAAAAAATTAGGAAAAATCCAACCTTTAAGGACACCAATTTTCTTTGTGAATGAATAATGTATCGTAAATAAATAAATGTTCTTCCTTAAAATACATGGTGCATAAGTTAGTACACCCCTATGTTAAATTCCCATAGAGGCAGGCAGATTTTTTTTTTTAAAGGCCAGTTACTTCATGGATCCAGGATACTATGCATCCTGATAAAGTTCCCTTGGCCTTTGGAATTAAAATAGCCCCACATCATCACATAGCATACACCGTACCTTGCTCTCAATGCAAATCAAACTAGCTTTTAGGCTAACTGAAATAAAACCATGCCAATCTCTAGGTATGGTGAATGCTATGTGATGATGTGGGGCTATTTTAATTCCACTAACTTATGCACCATGTATTTTAAGGAAGAACATTTATTTATTTACGATACATTATTCATTCACAAAGAAAATTGGTGTCCTTAAAGGTTGGATTTTTCCAAATTTTTTAAATTAAGGCATTAAGTTCAATTTCCAAAATATGATTTTTTATTCCTCTTTTTAGTCAACTTTAGCATGGGTGTATTAACTTATGCATTGCACTGTATATATATATATATATATATATATATATATATATATATATATATATATATATATATATATATGTACATATGTAAAGTCAGATATGAGAGCAACAATGCAGGTGTCTTACCAGCAGGGACTGAAGCATGGTCTCTGTCGGGTGGGAGGCAAAACCACATGCGTACAGAAAGCGCTCCTGTAGCACTAAACCTTCCTTCTTGCTGAAGTCCAGGAACTCCAGAATGGCTGAGAGAGAAGATGGAGTCTGAGCTGATGTGACTGCATCCACCAGCTGAGGCCTAGAAAGGTGAAACAATGTAAACTGGCAGTCTAAAACAAGCAGTAAAGAGGCAGGACAACAACAATGGCTGCTATTTTCTGAGTATATAGTGAAAGTGACATGTGAAGGCCATATGTAACCCTGGACTACAAAACCAGTCACATGGGTAATTTTTTTGAAATTGAGATTTATACATAATTTGAGAGCTGAATAAATAAGCTTTCCGTTGATGTATGGTTTGTTAGGATAGGACAATATTTGGCCGAGATACAATTATTTGTAAATCTGGAATCTGAGGGTGCAAAAAAATCCAAACATTGAGAAATTCGCCTTTAAAGTTGTCCATTTATGTTCGCGATTGTGCTGCATTCACTCACAAAAATAAATGTTTTATATATTTACGGTAGGAAATTTTAAACATAACTTTATGGACCATGATCTTTACTTAATATCCTAATGATTTTTGGCATAAAAGAAAAATCGATAATTTTGACCCATACAATGTATTGTTGGCTATTGCCACAAATATATCCGTGCGACTTGTGACTGGTTTTGTGGTCCAGGGTCACATATGATAACCCATATTTGGAATTTATCCTCTGCATTTAACCCATCCAAATTAGTGCACACACATTAGGAGTACTGAGTAGGGATGACACACTGCAAGAATCGAACCAGCAACCTTAGGGTTACCACTCTGACCATCTAACCATTAGGCAACGACTGTAGCCATAATCATTGCTTCAGTGTCACATGATCCTTCAGAAATCATTCTTAATATGCTGATCATAACTCTGCATCTCAGGTATCGTTAGGAATGGCCATTTACCCAGCTACCAAACTAAATATGTTCTAATAATGTTTTGCCAATGTTTTGTCTAATGTTCTCTGAACGTTCAAAACTTACAGTTTTTTGAATGTTTTAAAAACGTTTCTTGGTTATGCGAATGCTTTAAGAAAACATTCCATTTTATCATTTCGTGAACATTAAGAGAAGTTTACTTTTGAATGTTCAATATACATTCCGAAACCAATAGTAATATTTTTTTTAAAGTTAGACGAACATCCAACTAAAAACTTTTAGAAAAAAACATTCCGTAAACGATGTATAAATAATGTTTTTGTGCTAATGTTTTGAAAACGTTATTAAAGATCAGATTACTTTGAACAAATGTTCCATTAATGTTACTGAAAGAACCTTGCCAGAATGTTCTGAGAACGTTCCCTGTAGGGAAATATTCATGTAAATACGATATTTGAAGAAATTACTAAAAGTACGCCGCTAACTATAATTTCAGTAACGTGACAGTAGTTCAGCTGTTTTGAAAATAGTGTAGCTTTTCCAGTAACAAGCCTTTTTCTAAAAGTAGAGATGTAGCAAAAACAGAATGCTTCATCTTTACAGTTTTACAGCCAAGCAAACCAAGGTTAAAGTCAAACATGAATCTGATAACCCGGACGTCGAGGTCACTTCCGTGATTTGGGAAAAGCACGTAAAAGTCCTGGCAGAAAGCGATGCATAAGGATGTAGTGTAACGACGCCCAGTTCCAGGAATGCACTAATATTTTGTTGGTAGTACCAGTTTGCAACAATTATTAGTTAACACTAAGTTGTCAACACTTCGGAAAAAAATTATAATTCGTCGTTACAATACATCCTCATGCATCGCTTTCTGTCAGGACTTTTACAGGCTTTTCCCAAATCACGGAAATGACCTCGACGTCCGGGTTAGCGGTAGCATGAGCCATCAGGCAAGTGTTATTTAAATAAACTCCTGATGTACTTACAAACTTTCCAATGCCTCGTTTTATGAGTGCAGAACCTATTTGTACTACTGTAGAAGTTTGGTACCATTCTGGGCATTATTAGTGGGGGTAATTAACGAGATAAAACCTTGGATCCATTAGCACCTGCACTAAGCCATTCGGCTGATATCTCTAAATAAGCTCTAACTTTAATAATGTTCAACCAAGGGAAGAAAAGGCTTCTGGGGGGTGTTTGGCTCGAGGTCATGATGCAAAGCACCCTAGGTTGATTTCACTCCTTTGGGGCTAATGTTCAGCAACGACTTTGAGAAATAACATACTGCACCTTTAATGGACGCGCACATGACGGCCATTGTAAGTCCACAAGACTGCAAGTGCACATGAAGTGTGCCATTTGGGACAGGGCCTTAGTGTATAAATTAGAAAGAGGAAAATACAATGAGGAGTTTAGTCTTACAGTGCAGTCTTGCTGCAGTTGCTCAGTACTGTGAGGATCTCTGCCTTGCTGGCTTTGCGCAGGCTGTGTAAGAGCGTGAGGAAGCTTCTCGGGGCTTCTGCTTTAGAGAGCGAGTCCGGCTCCAGCTGAGACCTCACCGCCTTCCATGTGTCCATCAGCTATTGTACACCAAAACAATGCAATTTACGATTAGTATGAACACAAAAACAGATTTCACACATTTCTGTCTGTTTTTATACAGAACATCACAGTTAAAGGAATAGTTCAACAAAAATGAAAACTATCATTATTTACCCAGCCCAAAATCTATGACTTTCTTGCTTCCAGGGAACACAAAAAGATCTGCGACAGCAAAATGTCTCCTTTTTGTGTGCAAGAAAATCATAAGGAATAACATAAAAGCTGATAAAATGATGACAACACCAGATTTACAAGCATAAACACATAGTTGCTCACATTGGGGCATCCCTTGCACTTGGCTTTAACTTTCTCCACTATGACTCCAACAGACATGAGCTTGTCATCCAGGGACTTCACCACACCTGCGACATCTTTACCCGCCGCTTCTGCTGGCCCTACCTCAATCTTTTTAAGCGTCAATGACTGCCTGAGGGAAATGAGAAGATGCTTTAATTTCATCCAGTTATTATGTTGATCATGCGTGATAGGTTTTCTCATTTCTTTGGTACCTGGACAGGACTTTAGTTGCAGCTGTATGACGAGCATTGATGGACAAAATGTGTGTTTCTTCAGTATCGGCAGACTTAATGATGCCATTCTCCAGAGTGATTACTGTTTCAGAAGCAGACTTCCCACTGACACCCAATACCTGGAAGAGCGGAGAGGAAAGATGAAAAAGTGCTGGGAATGATGTATAAATGAGGTAAGATGAGTTTTTTTTTCTTACTGGGCTGTGAGTGGTGAATCCCGTCTCTTGCGTTTTGCAGGTATCTAAGTGTTTTGTACGGATCACCTGATGTTTGGTAGCCTTGTACTCAACTAAGCATTTCCCTGAAGCATCAGCCTGCGGATTATGGAGAAAGTATTTTAACAAAGAAAAACGTACACACTTTTCACACTTCAGTGGAGAATTTTAATTGTCAGACTGTACCTCCATCATCTTCCCGGACTTTAGCTGCATCATTAGCATACTGGCCACACCCCTCTTCAAGTTTTTGATGGTAGCAGGCTCCGCCTTATGGGCATACAGGCTTCTGATCTAAGTAAGCAAGGAAAAAAAAAAAAAAAAAATCTAATCACTGTGGAAAATATTTAAAAGTTCAAAACTAAAACGGATATGAAACACATTTTAATGACATAATGAAGTGTGTTTGTTACCTTGCCCATCTTCCACAGCACCATGAAGGGCCTCTGAAGTGCCTCAAGCCTGACTTTACCCAGAATGCTTTCTGCTGAGCTGCCGTGAAAGATGTTGTTTTTGCGGGAGTGCTTTCCAGCACTTTCAGCTTGAACATTTGAAATCTGAGGATAGGATAGGAGAATGTGATGTGCACCAATAGTATTACTGTTAGCTAAAACTAAAACCATAAAAAAAAATAAAAAAAAACATTTTTACTATCTGAAATAAAATAAGATATTAAAAATACCTTAAACTAATTTTATTTCAACTAGTTGACATGGCAACATTTAATAATAAGAACCTTAAAGTAGTCTACTAAAATAACTAAAACTAAAAACAAGAACTAGATAGACATATTTAAACACTGCATTATAATGCCAGGCCAGTAGTTGGCGATGTCATTTTGTAAAGGAACATAACCTATGTCTATATGTGCCTATAGACTGTAATACGCATGCGCATGACGTCACCATTCTCACAAATTCGCCTTTTTGTAGTTTTGGAGACGATAACGTTTTGAAAAACATGCGCTTTGAATCCCGTTTTCAAAATGTTGTGCTTTCAAGCCCCCAAAATGCAGTTGTTGTGTAAATGAACAGCCAAAACCCATAAAAAGTTTTCCATTTTTAGTTGAAACCGGCGTCGTGTAAACGGCTCCTCAAAAAACATTGATTTGCACACTAGGTTCACATACCCTTTTGAAAAATAAGTACATTTTAGCATTCAAACACTGCAGTTCATTTGCAATTAAATGAAAACGCATTACAGTTTAAATTTATATTAAACGCAATTAGTTGAACTTAAAAGTCCTTTCTTGTCATGCTTAGGTAGAACTTAAGTACATCGTTATATGTAATTTCATAATTCTACTGTCTTTGAAATATGGTTTAAAATGTAAAGTAATATTTAAAAATATTTGTAATGATGAAGCTGCAAATTAGCACATTTAAAATTAACTTTAAATGTAATATTGAGTTACAAACTAGTTTAAGTTATAATCAAGTTAAAATATTAGTCAGCAAGGCAAAATATTATTAAAATAATGATTTAACATGTACTTTTTAAAAGTGTTAAGACACATAAAAGTGTACTCTCTTTAAGTGCACTCAAGTGTCCTTTTTTAATTAATATTATATTATCTGCAACTATAATTTTGCCAATAATTTTTCAAATATACTTAAGATTTTAAGTACACTACAAGTGCACAATCAATACATTTAAGCACACTTCTATTTCACAACTATTTTTATCAATAAAGTACTTTCTCCTCTTTACCTGCACTTGAAGGAGCTGTTCATCCTTGATCTCTGAGTTCCTCCAGACGAGGCTGATGTCCACATCACTGCTAATCCTGAATCCAGCATTCCCCCTGGTGGATCCCGTCGGCCTGTTCAGCCCGACCTCAGCGCTGTAGCTGTATCTGTAGAGTTTGTCATTATCTAGCCGAGGTCCAGCACTCGCACCTGAAAAAACACAAAAATGTCATGCTGTGACACATTCTAGAGCTTCAGCATGTAAGACACAGCTGGACTAGAACAAGGGAGGAATGTGAAAGGAGAGAAGCAGGAAGTGGACTGGACATCTCATACACAGCCTTAAACCCAGTAATGGATGGGGATCTGAATTGAATCGTAGGTTTTGTACTCCACACCACAGCGTTTACATCCACATACTTATTTAATTTGGTCAAGAGAAAGCAACAGGCAAACCGTAGGCACTCCAGAGGAAGTTCATATAGCCTTTTGCAGAAAAGTCCTATCTGTAATTGTAGATGGGTCTCAGATAACAGTGTGAGCTAATAATCCTCAATTATCTGTAATCCTCATTTATTTGGATCATATTCTTTACTTAACCTTTTTTTGTGATGCAACTTTCTTTTTGTCTTAGTAAGAAGTCAGATTCATATATTCAATGTAAAGTTTGTGCAAAATCAAGATACTTTGTGATGTTAAAGGGGCAAAACACTGAACAAATCAAAATGTGTCAAACACATTTAATGCAATTTAACACTCAAACATATTTTGTCTGAATATGTGGTTTTAGGATTGTTGATTCATAAAGTGATTGATAAACAGTATAGTCTCTCTGAAACGAGACCGTTGTCCTCTCTGCCAACAGTTCAGTCCTGTCCTGAAAACACTGACGTGTCACATTCAGATTGCATCACATCTTCTGATATAGAGATTATGCCCTGATTTTACCATCTAAAACAACTAAATGTTGTTTATTTAATTTGTACATTTATATATTTTTTATTTAAACACACAAAAAAGGTTTTCAGTAATGATACTGATATATGGATGAGTCTACTTGCAATGATTAGATGAATCTGGGCACAGAATGAATGAAAGGTGTGACTAACCACAACTCAAGATTAATATTCCAGAAACCTCAGTGAACTGCTAAACCCTTAAATGGATGTAATAGGCTATTAAAAGTAATTAAAATCTTAAATTTGAAAATATGAGAATATTTGTTAGCTTTAAACAACAAGCAAACCAACAGGAACATGCAGCCTAATGTAAATGCTTTATATATATATATATATCTTTAGACTTAAAAAATCGCTTACCAAGAGATGAGGTACTTAGAAAGGAGGTCACACACAGTAAGAGTCCAGCAAGCCGCAGCATGGTTGGCTCGCTCGGTAGAGGTCTGCGGGCCAGAGAAAGGATGGGTGCCTGATTCCTTCAGCTCTCTATAGTGTTTATCTGGATACGAGGGGCAGACTCCAAACTCCACGCTCCGGTACTAAGTACGAGATAACGGCTAATAATTAACCGGCAGAGCTCACTGTGATTTGGTGAATGAACGCTCCTCAGAGACGAGGTTTGATTTTTATAGTTGGGTCCCTCCACTAGGGCGCATCAATCAGCGCTCATTGACCGCGAATGCAGTGGTGTGAATTGGGAGTTTCTGTCTCATTCATAATGATCAAATGCCCAGGACAGGATTAGGTCATTTGTTTTGTTTCACTGAATCACATTCTTTTTTATATTACATTGAACAAATAATGAATGTTCAAAGTTAAAACGACTTTAACCCACACTGAAACACGTATTCAAACATGTATTCATGTTTGTTTCAGACATTCTTGAAAAACGTTTAAAACAAAAAAGTATCACCATTTCCCCAAAAATATCACGCAGCACAACTGTTTTCAACATTGATAACAATAAGAACTGTTTCTTGAGCAGTAAATCAGCATTTAGATATAAGAATTTAAGATATAAGAGATTATATGCCTATATGAGATCATGATGTGTGTTTAGCCAACCAATAATAAATTGGATCCATTATGTGGATGATGTGGTCGATGATCTTTGATGCATGGTATGATTGTCCGTACGTAATTATACACAGTGATATGCTTCTGTCAGAGAGTTCATTTTACTGTAGTACCTTTTACCTAGATTGCAGCTATATTATCTGATCACAGCACAACCGTCACATATAATTTTATGTCATACTGTACTCTACTGTAGAAGAGGAATTCCTTATTTCCTAATATGGCCTTTAGAGCTGAAGAATGATATTTGAGGTCTCGTGCTCATCAGAAAACACACTGAAACTGCTGCAGGCAAGACAGAAAGAGCTTTTGATTGAATCAGCTGTGATTACAAGCTATTTTTTATGCTGATTATCTTTGATTCTTGTAAAGAAAGCACTGTCAGGAAGTGATCAGATTAGGATGAGTAATAGTTCCTCACCTGTATTGGAGTAGGTTAACCTAATAATTATTTAATAAATATTTAATAATTTAATAATTCAGCACTTAAAGATGTTTTACACAAACATTTAGTTATTTAGTTCCATATGCTGTGAACGTGTTAAAACGTGTTATGTTTTTTTGTTATTATTGATACCATAAATGAACATAATGAATAATTTAAAATGTATACTGTATATTTTATATACATATTCCTTGCTAGTATAAAAAACAGCAATAGTTGTGAGACAGCATAGTATCTCATCACCACCTTTTGGTCTTGGTTGTGAATCACAGTATACTACAGTAGAAGCTAATTTAAACACAGTTGATCTAGGTATAACATTTCTCATTTAGTATATAATAATATCTGTGTTTTCCATTATTGTAACCATGAAAAGGCCTTGAGAAAACAATTGGTCTCAGTTCAGTTTCCATTGAATGTTTCTTTAAGTGCAGCTGTGTTGCCATTTCTTTGTCTGTTGGTTCTGTTTTCCACTGTTGAAGAAGAGCGTCAAGCCAGCAGAACAAAGTTTTACCACACCTATTATACTTGTAATTATTAACTTCCTAATGATCATTCTGATAACCTTTAGGTAACCTCTGAAGAACATAACTGAATGTGTTTTCCTTCTAATTGTCTATTTCAAACCAAGGGACCTTTAAATTATATTGTTGGCCAACTTTCTTGTAGGCTACTAACATTATGTGGTCATTAAGTGCACTATAAACTCATATAGTCACAGATCAAACCAGCACTGCAATCCCTGAACTGTGTTTGTAATTCTGTGGTCAAGCATGAAATACAATGCATTTTATCATATACACAACAGTGTATAATGCAAAGTAAATTCAATAAATCCACCTGCACTGACCTGTTTCAGCCTGTAGATGGAGACAATCTTCTTTTTCCAATTAACAATAAAAAAAAAAAAGACTAAGGTCAATAAAACTCAAAATAAACTTGAATCCCCATTACCACTTGTATCAACCTATACATTATTAGATGAGACTGTTTAATTAAAATGATAACAATAACATAAAATAATGAAAAAAATCGAAGTAAAAAATTCTATCTTGCTATGTATGTGTATATTTATTATGTGTATACAGTATATACATAGGCCTATATGTGAGTGTGTGTGTGTGTGTATGTGTGTGTTTACCGGGTTGGAGCCCTTTTGCCTTCAGAACTGCCTTAATTCTTCATGTCATAGATTCAACAAGGTGCTTGAAACATTCCTTTAGAGATTTTGGTCATATTGACATGACAGAATCACACAGTTGCTGCAGATTTGTTGGCTGCACGTCCATGATGCAAATCTCCTGTTCCACCACATAAACCTAAAGTGCTCTATTGGATTGAGATCTGTGGAGGTAATTTGAGTATAGTGAATTCATTGTCATGTTCAAGAAACCAGTTTGAGATGATTCGACCTTTGTGACACGGTGTGCTATGCTGCTGGAAGTAGCCATCAGAAGATGTACATGGTCAGCAACAATACGCATGTAGGCATTGGCATTTAAATGATGTTCAATTGGTACAGTATAATTGCTTGGACCACTTCTCTTCTCCATCTACATGTCATCACTAGGATCTGTCATTCAGAAACACATTTTCCTATCACTGCAATGCTGATGACACACAACTCTACCTCTCATTCCAACCAGACGGATCATCGGATCGATGGTAGCTGCTCCAATCTCGGCTTGCCTGACAGACATTTCTTGCTGGAAGAAGGACCGCACCTTCAACTCAACCTTACAAAGACAGAGCTGCTTGTGGTCTCGACCAACCCAGCACTTCACCACAACTTCTCCATTCAAACCTTCTGGGTTTATCGACCATAAATACATCCAGGATAGCCAGGAACCTTGGATTTGTGATTGACGATCAGTTAAACTTCACAGATCACATTGCTAGAACTGCCCGGTCCTGCAGATTTGCCTTATACAACATTAGGAGGATCATGCCCCTTCCTATCGGAGTATGCCACACAACTCATTGTCCAAGCCCTTGTTCTATCCAGACTGGACTATTGTAATGCTCTCTTGTCAGGCCTTCCAGCATCAACTGTCAATCCTCTGCAACTGATCCAGAATGCTGCTACAAGAGCACACGTCACATCTCTCCTCATAAAACTGCACTGGTTGCCAATTGCCGCTCGCATCAAATTCAAGGCACTGATGTTTGCCCACAGAACAACCAGTGGCTCTGCACCAATATATCTTAACTCTTTAATTCAGACCTACGTGCCATCCTGAAACTTGCATTCTGCAAGTGAACGGCGCCTTGTGGTTCGGATGGCACAGAGGCACAAAATCACTTCCACAAACCTTTACCTTGACTGTTCCAAGCTGGTGGAATGACCTGCCTGTTGAGTTTTTGGCCATCTACAAGAATCTACTAAAGACGTAACTCTTTCGCTAACATTTGACTTAATAATACTTACACTTACTATTCTATATCTATTCTATATTTAAAAAATCCTTGCTACGTGTGCTGCGCTGGTCTAGATGAGACTGCTCACGGCATTTGCATATTGTTGCCCTATTGTTGATTTGACTGCTTCTATTACTCTCTTCATTTGTAAGTCGCTTTGGATAAAAGCGTCTGCTAAATGATTAAATGTAAATGTAATGTACTAAGGGGCCCAAAGGGAACCAAGAACATATCCTCCTTGCCATTACACCACCATCAGTAGCCTGAACCGTTGATACAAGGCAGGATGGATCCACGCTTTCATGTTGTTTACTGTATGCCAAATTCTGACCTGAATGCAGAAGCAGAATTCGAGACTCATCAGATCAGTCAACGTTTTTCCAATCTTTTATTGTCCAATAGATGATGAGATGCTTTTCTGGAGTCCTCGGTTGTAACGTGTTGTTATTTGAGTTTGCCTTTCGATCCAGTCTGGCCGTTCTCCTCTGACCTCCGACATCAACAAGGTATTTTCACCCACATAAATGCTGCTATCTGGATTTTTTTTTTTGGACCATTCTCTGTAAACCCTTAAAGGGGGTGGATTGGAATCCACTTTATGTAATGAGTGATTATAATCAAGGTATTAATCAATATTTTTCCTTCTAAATATCAAATGAGTTGAATGACTTCTCTGGAGATTTTACTTTGTTATAGAAGTTACAAGTGTGATTACTGAAATGTTCTTTTCATGTATTCTTTAATGTCAGTATTTGATATCTGAATGCAGTACTGTTACTTTAGTACAAACACTAATCCATTCAGCCGAACTCCGGGTCTGGCGGTACCACTTTTAGCAGCTTGCTTATTTAGCCTGGCTTCCAGAAATGAAATAGGGACATGTTTTGTGTTTGAGAAAGGTCTTCAACGTGTTAAAACATACAGGGGTCATTGAAGTCTATAGTTTAAGGGACCATTTCTCAGTTAAAGCCTATATTTTCCATTTAGACTAAAGTGTCCTATCCTGAGAGAAAGAACTTGTTATCTTGATGTTTTGAGACGAGACTCCTGTTTATAGTTAGAGCCTGGCCAAATCCAACCTTGGAAAAGATGTGTGTCGGTGTGTGTGTTAGTCTTCTTGCTTACAGGTTAAGGAACCACTGGCATTGTTGGAGATTGACTGAGTTGTTGTTCGGGACATGCTGGCACCCAGGAACCCAAATCTGCGACCTGGGAGGTCACGACCTGCCTAACTTCAGGGTCCGAGTGTCAGTTGCATAATCGATGGAGATATGCTTCAGTCTATCTGTATATGTGTGGAAAATTACTATGTTTATCAATTTCTTGGCCAATAAGACTATCTTGCAAACTATCTTCAGTAAAACTTTTCTTCAATTTTTTAGAATTCTGACTCCGGGTCTTCTTTCAAACATCTGTTCCTTGGGTCCTAAACTGTTAACCCCTAACACCCAAGAGATGATTGTGTGTGAAAATCCCAGTAGATAAGCAGTTTCTGAAATACTCAGACCAGCCCGCATGGCAACTTAATCACACACACACACATATATGACTTATTACAGTTATTGAAGAAAAACTTTTGTCATGCTATTAACAAAAAAATGTCAAGAAGTAGGCTAATAAACAAAAATGACAAATCTTTTTTTTTTTTTACTTTATTTGCAACTTAATCTGTCCTTCCCTAGACAATGTTCTCATGAAAGTTGACTGTTCATATTGTACTGTTTACATAGTTTTAACCATCACAAATAAAAGTGAATCCACATGACGCTGTTTACACTCCAAGAAGTTCTCTAAAATTCCGTTTACAGAGCAGAGCCCATGTTCCTGTATTAAAATGTCTTATCTCTAGTAGAGTGGGTCTGTGCGTGTGTGTTCAAGTGTTGGAATTCCCACACTTCATTGTCGTCATATAAAGTCATGTGAGTACTGTAGGGCTCATTCTCTGTCAATATGTCTATAGGAGTGCTTCTGTTAGGCTTGCTTCTGCTGATCCCTTCAGGTACAGTCAACATATAAAGCCTACACTAATGATGAGTGTTAATCAATTGATATTAATTATTTGAAGTCTTTGCTGATTATACTACAGTCTGTAACAACCTAAGGCTGTGGGTGTTTAAAATATTAATGCCGTTAAGTTAATGCCATAAAAATTCAGAATGTTAAAAAATGCAATTGTTTCAGGGGCGCAAGGATCAACTGGCTCAACCCGAAAGGTATAGGGAGGATTATTTAACTTGTAAATGTGTAAAAGTTCATTTATCGTTTAGTGGTTAAAACTATTGTAATGCAGTGGTTTAATTAGTCTGCCACATGTGGATGTGTGTGTTTTGTAGCCCGTGTGCGCTGAGATGGCTGAGATACTGGCGTGTCCTATGAACCTCGCACCTGTGTGCGGCAGTGACGGAAACACCTACGGCAACGAGTGCTTGCTGTGTGTGGAAAGACTGTAGGTTACGTACACAGACATACACGCAAACAATTAGAGTAGATTATATATATTTTTATAATATGATTACATTTTTGTGTCCTTTTTTAGGAGAACCAAATCAGAAATTTTAATCACACGCGATGGAGACTGTTAAACTCCCGCAGAGCACACAGGATCATGAAGATTCGTGATCAAAATAAAGCATCTGAAATATGTATTTCTTTATTTCTTCTTCAACCCTGTATGTCACAAAAGTCTCTCTGGCCTTAGGCGTTATGCTCTAGTAACACCAGAGTTCTTTAAGTATCATTGATATTCTATTATATTTTATGGTAATGTTTTGAATTAGATTTTATTTTTTAAAATTTTTGTTTTTACATAAATTTTATTAAAAAAAATTCTTTTTACTTTTTTTTTAAATATCTATATTTTTCTCTTTATTTTTTTTTAATTTTCTACAGTTTTAGTTAATTTAGTTTTAGTCATTTACAAAAAAAAAAAAAAAAGAAAAAGAAATGTTGCCTTGGCAACTAGGAAAAATAATATAATTATTTTTATATATATTTATATATTTTTTATTTTTTATTTTTTTCAGTTAACTTTTGTTTTAACTGATAAAAATATTTTTATGGTTTTATTTTTAGTTAACCACAATAACCTTGATTACCACAAAACAATGTGCAGTCGAAGACTAAGGGTACGTTTACACGACAACGATGTACTAAAAACTTTTTTTGCGCACAGACGACAACGTTGTCAAAGATCCATGAAGACGACTAAAAACGCTGTATTCTGCAGCCAAACCAGTAGTTGGCGATGTCACTTTTTAAGGAAACACTATCTGCCTATAGACCTTATGTAGCTCCGCCCCTTTTCAGCGGTGCCCTCCTTGTGTTTTCCAGTTTGTATTTCCACAGCATGAAGGTAAGATCTTACGGATTTATGAATGAACCGCTCGTTTTAAAATCTTCACGGTCTACTGACATTTGTTATGACATCCGCTTCAAACATTACAATGTCCATGATAACTTTCATTAACTCTACAATAAGTAAATCCACTTCACCAGCTAACTACTCTTTTTCAACAGCGATGCCATAAAAGTCAGTAGTTGGCAATGTCACTTTTTTAAAGAAACACTACGCACCTATAGACTGAACACGTAATATGCATATGCATGATGTCACGGGTGTCACAAATCTGCATTTTTGTAGTTTACAGAGACAATGACGGTATCATTTTCAAAAACGTGCACTTTGAAACTTGTTTTCAAAAGTTTGCGTTTTCAGGCCCCTAAAACGCTGTCGTCGTGTAAATGAACGGCCAAAACGCATACAAAGTTGTCAGTTTTTAATTGAAAACTGTATTGTGTAAACTAAGGTGTATTGCACAAAAATAAATGCTAAAATACACATTAATTTAAAGGTATAGCCACAAGAAATTGTGTTTTTATTTACATTTTTTCATTTTATTCGTTGTTTTTATTCATAAAAAAAGCTCCATCAATCTTGCACTTTGATGTAGAGGAGTTTTATAACTAGAGTGAACTAGTAAACTGTTCTGTTTATATTTTTAGATTGGACTCTTTCTAAATTGCGCAACCCAGTGACTCATAAGATTTACTCCTTATAAACTACTCCTCAAATGTATGCCAATCTCTGCCCGAAAGTTCAGTGACTGCATGCCCTGGTTCTAACAGAGACCAGCACAAGACAAGAAACAGCATTGCAACCGTTATACAAGCAGTAAACCTGACAATATGGGCAGATTTTACATTCTCATGATTCTGAGAAAAACATTTTAATGATTGCAAAGAGTGGGCACTATTATTAAGTAGTTGTTTTCTTTTCTTTTGATTGCATTGTGAGCCATTGAAATATAGATGAACATTCTATCTTTTAAACTTTCTATTCATCAAATTCATCTGTGATGAATTTAAAGGGATAGTTCACCCAAAAATGAAAATGCTGTCATCATTTACTCACCCTCATGTTGTTCCAAACCTGTATGATTTCCTTTCTTCTGCTGAACACAAAAGAAGATATTTTGAAGAAAGTCGGTAACCAAACGACTGATGAACCCCATTGACTTCCATAGTAGGAAAAAAAAAATACTATGGAAGTCAATGGGGACCAGCAACTGTTTAATTACCAACCTTCTTTAAAATATCTTCTTTTGTGTTCAGCAGAAGAAAGGAAATCATACAGGTTTGGAACAACATGAGGCCCTTTAAATCCCTTTAAAGCCACACCATGTTACTTTGGTTCTATGTATGTGAAATGTGGGCGGCATTATTATTTATATTCAGCAAGACGCATTAAAAGTGACAGTAGACAGGTATATTAAAAGATTTCTATTTCAAATAAATGCTGTTCTTTTGAACTTTCTATTCATCAAAGTATCCTGAAAAAAATGTATCACAGCATCCACAAAAACATTAAGCAACACAGCTGTTTTCAACATTGATAATTATAAGAAATGTTTATTGAGCACCAAATCAGCATATTAGAATAATTTCTGAACGATCATGTGACACTGAAGACTGAAGTAATGATGCTGAAAATTCAGCTTTGCCATCACAGGAATAAATAAAAAAGAGGAAAACTGCCTGAAATGGTTCATGATTTGTTTATTTTTTGAGCTACAGCTATCCTGGTATCCAGGTTCATTTAAGTTTGGGACAGACAACTGACATGCATATGAGGCACACAGGTGAGTCACAGTTCCCCCATCAGGTATGTTAAAAACTTTAAATCATCTTTCGCTTAGAAGAATGTTTTTGTTTTTTTCAAACTTAGTTCAACAGTGTTTTCTTTTTAAAAAAGGACTTTTTTCTCACTAAGTTTGAACCAATTCGGAGACAGTTTTAAGATCCCTGAAGAGTTGCAGCGAGATACAGGTTTCTTCTGAGCTCTATAGGGTTTTCATGGTTTGCCGATGTCCACAGTGATTTTGGTGTAGAGTTCGTCTTTCTCTATATTTATCACTTTGTATTTGAGCGAATTGATGCCATCCTTGTTCATTGTCTGTTTTGTGTGAGCAATTCTTTTAAATCTATAATACAGAGATACAGCTTTAGAAAGTCATTCAATCTGTCTTGTATTCAAGCATGTCTACACTCTTAAAAATAAATGTTATAGAAGAACCATTCTGGGTTCCCCAAAGAACCTTTCAGTGAACAGTTCTTAAAATAACAAATGTTTTATTAGTATGAGGAACATTTTAATAATCAAAAAATATATATTTTCCCACAAAAAATAACCTTTTTGTGCATTGGAAAAGTTCCATGAATGTTAAAGGTTCTTCATGGAACCATCAGTGCCTATACCTTTATTTTTAAGAGTGTACGTAATGTTTCTGTGAAAGAGATTACCTCTGTGGGTTTGCCTCATTTTTCTTGTCTCTCGAGTGACGAATCATTCTGCATTTACCGATGTCTCCACTCGGTCTTGATATTTTCATTCCTTGAAACGTCAACCTTCAAAGAGAATAGCCCTTATTAAAACGGTAGAGGGCACAGACTCCTTTACATGCAATCTGCAAGCAATCGCATCATTTTCACATGGCACAATGTGAGTGGCCTCTGCTGATCCTGCAGCCAATGGGATTGCTTGCTCAACATTTAAATAGTCTGGTTCAGTGTTTGCTATAGGCTAGTTCTGCAGCACGTTATTAGAGTTCCTCTGAAACCCTCCACCTCCCCCAGCTCTACCTGCCTTGATCTGCTACGTGTCTGTGTATCTATTAGCAGTAGCAAGTCCATACTTGCTTTGAAACAGTGTTCGTTCGCCTGGGATTACTTGCTTAACATTTAAATAGTCTGGTTCAGTGTTTGCTATAGGCTAGTCCCGCAGCATATTATAGTTCCTCTGAAACCCTCCACCTCCCCCACCTCCACCTGCCTTGATCTGCTACGTGTCTGTGTATCTTTTAGCAGAAGCAAGTCCATACTTGCTTTGAAACCCCACCCCCCCCGACTGAGCCTGGTTTCTTCCAAGAACAGACGAAACAAACTCTGTTTGCATCATTGAACCATTTTCCTGTTATCACTGTAAAGCTGCTTTGAAACAATCTGTATTGTATAAAGCGCTATATAAATAAAGGTGACTTGACTTGCAGCAGCTTAGCAGATCTAGTCCACCAAGTCCAAATACATTAACATGGCCATATTCAATAACAGGCTAAAACTATTTTGAGGGTTGTCATGATTGAAAGGAAAGCAATTCATTGGTTATAAAAAACAAGCGTCTTGCATGTTTGTCTAAATGATCTCGTATATGATAGGACAGAATTTGTCATTAATAATAACAGTTAGATATTTTCCTCACCTGTTAAAGATGTCATCGTCTTCTCCTCCCCAGCCCCAGTAGTTATTAGGAAAGCCATTAATCTTTTGAAACTGCTGTTTACTCATTGCTGATACACCCCCAAAATACTGTTTATATGGCAACCTGTATTCAAACAAAAACAATTGTTGAATGAAAAATTGGTCATACTGATAATGAATATATACCAATAACCACATTCTGATACCATATGAAGTTTGTGCAAATGATAACTTACTATTTAGTTTGGATGTCATAATTAAGGCCCGTTCACACCAAGGACGATAACGTAAAACGTTAAGGATAACGTTAAAAGTTACAATAAGTTTAAAAAATCTTTAAAAATTTAAACAATCCACTCCTATAACGATTACGGCACAGAGAAACATTATTGTTGGAATCTTTCACAATGATTTTGTCTAGCTGATGAACAATAAAAACATTGACAGCCAATCAGAATCCACCTAACTTTAAAGAGCTTGAGCATTTAAAGCGGCAGATGACATAACTGCAGTGCTCGCTTAGAAAAAATAGAATGATATTGTCTGTTGGTGTGAACGCTAATAGTTTTCGTTATAGTTATCTTTATGCTATAGCTATTGCTTGTGGTGTGAACGGGCATTTACAATAAAGCAATTTTGATTAAAAAAATGTGTGAAAATGGAAGCTTTTTTTGTGCTAATGCAAGAAAATAAAGAGAAAACAGATATACTTTAGGTGTGTAAATGATGCTTCATCTACGCATTTTATCATTATTGTGGAAATGCAGAATTTTCAAATGTATTTTTTTAATGATTTTATGTGATCAAATGGCAGAAAATATAGTAATATTGTAACTGTGTTCTTTTTAATATATTTTAAAATGTAATTTATTCCTGTGATGGCAAAGCTGAATTTTCAGCATCATTACTCCAGTCTTCAGTGTCACTTGATCCTTCAGAAATCAATCTAAAGTCAGGGTTCTGCCCCGGCATCCTTGTCTGTGTTGTCCTGGTTTCATGTTTCTATGTTTGTCTTGTGTTTGAGCACATGGCTTTGTCTTGGTCTGTGTTTGCCATGTGCTCCTCATGTCCCGCCTCCTAGTTTCCTGTTACCACGCCCTTTATTATTGCTTTTATCTTGCTTGTCTTGAGTCTCGTCTTGTATGTTCTTCTGTGTGTTCCTGCCCTGTATCCCGAGTTCCCTGGCCACTGACTCTTAACTGCCTGGCAGCCTGACTGGTGCAGCTATCTAACTCCTGTTTCAAGCCTCTTGTTCTGTGAGCCTCTACCTGGCGGCAAGACTGGTGCAACATCTGAGATCTACATCGAGCTACGAGTTCCTTGTGTTTCTGTCTGGTCTTCGCTTTGGAGCTGCCTCTATTGCACTCAAGTCATCATCATCTTACTGACGTCTCAGTGGTCACCCATCCTGCCTGTCGTCGTGTCGTCTGCCCTGCCCTACCCTACTGTTTGAACTGTGGTTCATGCTTCACTCTCCTTGTTGTATCAAGTCTTCAGTCTTGTTAATAAAAACCCTTGTCTGCTCATTTGCATCTGGGTCCTATCTCTTGTAGAACTGTGACATCTAATATGCTGATTTGATTATATTGGTTTCAGGATTCTTTGAATTATTCAGAAAGAATGTAACTTATTTTAAATATAATTTTTTTTGTAGCATTAAATGTATTCACAGTCAGTTTTGATCAATATATTAATGCATTATTGCTGAATAATTTTTTTTTTTTTTTACTTTTAAATGGTAGTGTATATGGTATATGTATTACAGCCTTTTAAAATATAAATTGTACAATCAGCAATCACAATTAAAGCTTACTTATGACCAATAGAAATGTGTTTCCATTATAACTCTTTAATTGACATGCCCCCAACTTGAAACATAAAGGCTTAAAGGGATACTCCACTTTTTTTGGAAATAGGCTCATTTTACAACTCCCCCAGAGTTAAACAGTTGAGTTTTACCGTTTTCGAATCCATTCAGCCGAACTCCGGGTCTGGCGGTACCACTTTTAGCATAGCTTAGCATAGATCATTGAATCGGTCAAGACCATTAGCATCTCTCTCAAAAAAATGACCAAAGAGTTTCGATATTTTTCCTATTTAAAACTTGACTCTTCTGTAGTTACATCGTGTACTAAGACCGACGGAAAATGTAAAGTTGCGATTTTCTAGGCTGATGTGGCTAGGAACTATACTCTCATTCCTGCGTAATAATCAAGAAACTTTGATGCCGTACCATGAGTGCAGCAGGCGTAATGATATGACGCAGTGCCTGAAAATAGTCCCCAGCTCAGTAACTTCCAACATGACCGGGACTAAGTTTGTCTAACCTATTAGACCTATTTTCAGGCGCTTTCAACACTATCATTCAAAAGAAGATTTTTTATGAAAGAAGTCTCTTATGCTCACCAAGGCTGCATTTTTATTGGGAATTATTGTATTTTGGGCAATATTGGGGATTATCATTACAATTTAACAGAACTGTTTTTTATTTAAATATATTTTAAATGTAATTTATCCCTGTGATGGCAAAGCTGAATTTGAATCCAACAGTGTCACATGATCCTTCAGAAATCACTTGGTGCCAAAGAAACATTTCTTATTATCTATGCTGAAAACAGTTGTGCTGCTTAATATTTTTGTGGAAACCATGATACATAGGCTACTTTTCAAGATTCTTTGATGATTAGAAAATTCTAAAGGACAGCATTTGGTTTACTTTAGACCACATCAGAGCAGGTTATATTGCCATGATGTATATTGAGTTCACACAGCTGCATTGTGATCATATACTTTATTCAAATGATCCAGGAACAACGTTCATGAAACTACTTTAAATATTAGCCATCTTTATTCTAACATAACAGGATATTTAATTTATGTAAACATTGAATTTGCGACCTGCGCTTGACTTTAAGGTCATTTGTTTTTAGGTAAATACATTTTTGAGGAACTGTTTTTTTAAGGAACCACTAAAACTTTCAGATGCTTGTGTCACTTAACAAATGTTACATATCCTTCTAAGTTTATAGGTAAAGCTTCATCTTACCTAAAACCAAATTTGTCCATGGACACAGAGAGGTGACGCGGCTGGCTGGAGCACTTGTAGGTGTTGCGGTCGTCCATAGGGATGATGTCTACATCACTGAAGATGAAACAGTCATAATCATACTCCTTTAGGGCCTCTGCGTATCCCACGTTGAGCAGTTTCGCCCTGTTGAATGTGTCCTGTCCTTCCTAAACATGCAGCATAAAGCACGTTTACATTAAATCTCATGACTCGCACAGGAGGAAACACATCTTAATTTTGGGCAGGAATGTATAGTTCACATGTAAACTGTCCATTGGTTTTATGCAAAAAAGATTGCTTTAACATTGATTAGACCTTAATGACTACAGCTAAATCAGTCAATCAGACATGCTTGATCCCATTTATGTTAATAAACACACACTGGCATACACACAAAGAAAAGGAGTTATGCAACTCTTTGTCTGCATGATAGTTTGCATGCTGATTTTCCTGTGAATAAGGTGAACGAGGCATGAAAAGGGGGCTGAAATGACAAGAAAAAAACAAAACAGAGGAGGTAGCGCTATGCACTGATGTACTGAGCCATGTATTTGGTGAAGTTAAAATTAACATTTTAAATTATTTTCAGAATCTTTTATTTTGGAATGTCTCCCTTTTGTTTTAACGTCAGCAGCACTTACACATATATATATATATAGGATATACACTAGTGTTCAAAAGTTTGGGGTCAGTAAGAAATTCATATTTTTATTCAGCAAGACTGCATTAAATTAATCAAAAGAGACAGTAAATAAATACATTCATAATATTACAAAGATTTCTGTTTCAAATAAATGCTGTTCTTTTGAACTTTCTATTCATCAAAAAATACTGAAAATGTATATATGAAAATGTATCACGGTTTCCACAAAAAAATAATAAGGAGCACAACTGTTTTCAAAATTGATAAGAAGAAATGTATTTTGAGCAACAATCATCATATTAGATTGAATTCTGAAGGATCATGTGACACTGAAGAATAAATTACATTTTAAAATGTATTAAAATAGAAAACAGTTCTTTTAAACTGTAACAATATTTCACAATATTACTGCTTTTGCTGCGTTTTTGATCAAATACATGCAGCCTTGGTGAGCATAATAGACATTAAAAAGTCTCACTGACCCCAACATTTTGAACAGTAGTTTATTTCAGAGCCCATATTGACCATTTTTAACATAGCAGTCTGAGAAGCCTTACAGACCCGATCCAGCACCAAAGATCCAAAGTTCAGTTTTAAAATGTACTTATAAATACATAAAAGTATCTACACACCCAAATAAACAGAAAAAACAGGTGTTATATGTTCTATTTATGTTGGTGTTCAGAGGTTGCGTTTCTCTTTTTCCATTTCGTTGTTATTGCATAGCAAATTTCAAAGCAGTCAAATGTCAAACCAAACGTCTTGTCTATGCAAAGCCATTTCACCACATTTCCATACTTCAAGGTGACCGTCTCCTGAAGAAATGTCTAACCTCCAAAAGTATGTCTGTCTATCTATCTATCTATCTATCTATCTATCTATCTATCTATCTATCTATCTATCTATCTATCTATCTATCTATCTATCTATCTATCTATCTATCTATCTATCTAACAATGAATAAATCTATTGGAGGTTTGTGTGGTGCGACTAGGTGTGGATTTCAGCTCATTGTATTGATTTGTGTGCAAAGTGAGTGTATCTAAGAACCACATATTTCTTGTCCACCCAGCTGCTGTCATCTGAGTAAGATGGAGTAGTAAATAAATAGTTTGTAAGTGCTGTACCTGTTGTATGACATAAATCCCATAATCAAGCTGCTGTCTCTGTAGGATGGGGTGAAGGTAGTGGAGCCAGTACTTCAGGTGTTCATCTCTGTTTCTGAATGGGATGATTAATGCCACTTTTTGCAGAGCCACACAATCGCTGGGTTTATACCTGCCGCCCATCACCAGCTGTGGATTTTCTTTACGTACCATATCCAAATCCATTGTCTCAGAAAATTCAACTCGCATTGGACCCACTGAAATGGGAACGGGAAGAGGGAGAGAGCATGAAAGTGGGGGTCAAAGGTTTTGCACACATGAAAGAGGAAGACCCTTTTAAGCAACAACAGTTTACTTCCTGTTTCAATCAGGCCACCTTTCTTTCCCAGTCTCTTTTTCTCTTAGTCACTCACTATATTTTTTTTACAGCTTTCTCTTTTACTGATAAGACGGTAAAGCTTTGTAATAATAAATATAGTTGCAACCTAACCTTTATAAATGAGTCCTCTGAATGATAAGTGTTCACCTAAAAAATCTTTTAACAGCCATTCACATTTAAACTGTACAATCTTTCTCTTCTGGAAAAGGCCACCAAAACATTGATGACTCATCCTGCACTACACATATTTTCATCCAATCAGATTATTTCTCAAATAAAAATATCCCTACCACTAAAACCGCCTGAAACAAGTAGCAAATTTGATGTAGCTAAGTATTTCCTATAATAAATGAAAAAGGAACACACCCTTCTTTTTATCTAACACAAATTTACAGCAGCTTAATAGTAGGCTAGTCAACAAATGGAAGAAAAAAAAAAACATCGCTCGAAGCTTTCTAAACGATGTAGAAGAGTGGCGAGATCGGGCATATTCCCAGCAAACACAGAACGCCAATTGGCACAACGTACCCAACCTTCTAACAACGTTTTAACAACATGGCCAAAAGGTTGCTATAACTACGTTGTGTGGTAAAGGTTGTTACAGCGTTGTCACAATGTTGACAGTGAACCACCATTCAGGGCCATTGCTTAAGGTTGTGCCTAGGGTGCAAGGCTGGATTAGTACCCCCAGGGGCCCCTGGGCACTTAAGCTCATGGGCCCCCCTCCCCCACCTGACAACCACACCCTCCAAAGGAACACACACACACAGGTGGCCCACCAGGTGTAGGATTTAACATGCCAATCACTATTGATCAAAAGCTGAATGACTAGTTCACAAGACAGTGATACAAAATAAATTTCTCTGAAAAGTAGGGCTGCACTATTTGTGGAAAATGTCATATTGTGATTATTGAGGTCAATATTGCGATATGCGATTGCGATATAGTAAACGAATGGTTTCATGAGTTAACTTGCTTATTTCTCAAGTAAAATGTACACACAGATTAGTGACAATGCTGAAATTTGTAGCCTATTTCTCAACTCAAACTAGAAACAACAACTAAATGCACTGTTTTCAAATTAAAATAATATATATTTTTAATTAAATATTGTTATTTGTCTCAATAATAGAAGAGTTAAAAATAAATGTCATATTTACCTGTGCCTGCCTAACAGGTAGACCTAGGACATATACCGAAATTGAATAAAGTTATCAAACTGCACTGCATAAATTATCAATTAAATATAGACTAATCCTTATTATAGCAAAAAAAAAAAAAACTTTAGTCAACAGCAGTGAGTCATTTTCTCTGTTCTTTTTGTTCTTTGATTAACTTTACTGACAGAAAGCTTTATTGGCTGCTGTCTCTTTAAGACCAGCTGACGGAGACGCGGATCTCACACGCGCCTCATTCTCTCACAACTCTTCACGTTTATCATAAGACAGCTCTTATGTTATGAAGATACTCGACAAAACGGACATTTTGGCATAATTGTTGTGTGTGTTATTGTAAGTTCAAGCACGAAAGATAACTGTATTTTGGCGTGCTGTCTGTGCGCACGATACTGGCGTGCGCGCGCGTCTTTCTGTGTGTGTGTGTCACAGTCACACTTTTGTCTTGTCGCACATGAATTGTTTAAAAGCATTTGCATGAATAAGAGATCATATAATGTAATACTTCTTTTTAATTCTGATTGGATAATTATCAAGATCGAGGCCAAGCCTTGTGTAGGCTATACTATTTTTATGTAGCAGCGTAGGTGGCGCACAAAACAAAAACAAAAAAACAACTCCGATCACGGAGGGCCCCTCTCTGCGCAAGGGGCCCTGGGCACATGCCCAGATTGCCCGTATGGTAGATCCGGTCCTGCTAAGATACGTAATTATTCAAACACAACCTACAACTTCCTTGTCTAATGTGACATTTATTTTAACATCTTCTGGTCAGGTATGACAAATATTTAACTTCATGCCAAAAGTAAGAAGCCAAAATGACTTGAGTAGCTAATTGATTTCTGCACTCCTTGAACAGGCAGCGACTTAATGTTAATGTTTTTTCCTTTTTTTTTTTTGGAAAAGCACAGAGCAAAAAAAAAAAAAAAAAAAAAAATTTGTAACTGCTCGCACACCTGTTTATGGTTTCCTTTGATTTGTCGTCTCATTGGTTTCTTTGCTAGATTTTCTCATCTCTGCTCATGCTAGTTAACGTTAGTCCACTCCCTGTATAATGTTTTTTTTTTATGTTTTTTTTTTTTTTTTACAAATGTATGACTTTTGGAAGTGTAATATGATTACCATATGCAGTTTTAATAAAGTTGAATTAGCTAACCTTCTATGTAATTTTTACTCTTCAAAGAGTAGGCTAACTTACACTTGCAGGTATTGATTATAATGAATTTACTGTTATGCCCATAAATAATAATAAGGATAAACAATATTTTAAAAGTAAACCACAAAACATTACATGCTAAATGGGGGATATCTATATCTAGCATAACAAAAAAAAATATTCTCAGAACGTCGTCTCTCAGTTGCTGAATGTCGCGCAGCAACGTTGCTACAGCCCTGTCGCGTCTAACAATTCTACGTTGTTACAATGTTGCGAGCACGTAGACAGCGACGTTGCCATAGAAGAAATGCAACGTGCCACAGACGTTGCCACAACGTAAATGTGTTTGCTGGGATTTTGACTCAAAAACTCAATTACACAAATTTGTTTTCTATGTGTGTTTAAACCCATAAAATTAGAAAAAATCCAATTATGAAAAATATTCATTGGTGTAAATGTGTGACAACTAGTAGCCTACCTGTCTCTCGATGTGAAGCACAACAAAACAAACAAACTGAGCAACATGAACAAATAGTAGCCTAGTAAATAATTTTAAGTTCATGATAACTTACCCAAAAGTGGTGACGTCTCAGGACACGATTCGATTAGTACTGTGGGTTCTTCAACGTCATCTATAATTACACTTGCATTAGTATAGATCAGTTTATTGACGTCTGTTTCTACTGTTCCATTGTCATATTGGGTGACAAGTGCGGCTAATCTGTGAGTTTGTGAAGTAACTAAATGAGAGTCTGATGGCATTTGCCGGTAAGTCGTAAATTTTGTAGGTGATACTGTTAAATAAAAAAACAGTGCAACGATGAGGTGAAGCCCGCAGAGACACACGAGCACGACGCATGATTTAGTCAAGAAACCCACATTCAGCAGCACAGACTCCTGCATTCTCACTAAATAATGGAAGACCGCGAAGAATACAACTAAGTAACAAGTCGTTCATCGGATGATCAGCATAATCCTTTTCATGAAACTTTTTATGATATTGATCGCGTCTCACTGTTAATCGTTGTGTTTCAGTCATTGGTGAAGAGCTGTCTGGAAAAGCGCAGATCCACTGGAGTGACAGCGGTGGGCGTTTCTAGTTTCTAGTAGAAACTACTATGAGCTACACCTACACCCAAACACATCCATAGTGAATGTGTAATTAGATATAGGGACAGAAACCCTGAAAAATAATATGATTTATAATATAATATAAAATTAGGCTACCTCAAATAAATATTTACAATAATACATGTAGGCTATGTTGCATTAGAAAAAATATCAAACCAAGTGGAATTTGCACGAGACGATTCTAGACATTCAGAACTAACTTAACTTTTCAAGTCAAGGGCTTGTTCTAGACATTTGGAGGCCATAGGCAAAATTTATGTTGGAGGCCCACGCTGAGCTTGGAACAAGTATAACAAGTATAACAAGTATTTATTTACAACATCTCTCACCTGATCTTTTCATGGATTCAGAAGATGGAACCCATTTTAAAACAGTGACATTAATTGGTTTCATTACAGGTGAATGACAATTCATCTCCAATGGGGGGAAAAAGCCTAGTATTTTGCTGCCCGTCTTGATTGGTGGGTTATCGATTAGGAGGTTACGGTGATGGAGGCCCTGCCTCAAAGCCAGTGGTCCTAGGCAATTGCCTACTTCTCCTGTAGGTAGCAACGGCCAAGTACCCACACAGGTGTGCTACAGTGTAACCACAGGTGTAGTTTATTCCAGAAATGTTTCACTAACGTTTGACAAGCTGAAAGTGTCAAAAGTACATTGTGACCAAACAAACTTCTTTCTTTGCTAAATGTTTTGTGGCAAAGTGTGCTGTTGTCACGTTTGATATTTTGTTATGTAATGCAATAACTCTCATACACTTTTAGGCTAAGGGTTTTTAAGAGTTCAAGTGTCTTTTTATCTTGACCTTTTGAGGTCACTGTATGAAAATATGTTAATCAAACAGACAAATAATCAAACTACTGTAAAAAGGGCTTCTTTCAGAAACTTAAAAAATTCTAAGATATTTTGAAGCTGCAGATATTCCATACATTAAATAGCATATATGAATGGTATATAATAGTCTATAGCAAATGATTCACATTAAAGGGATACTCCACTTTAAAATGAAAATTCTGTCATCATATACTCACCCTCATGTTGTTTCAAACCTGTATGAATTTCTTTCTTCTGCTGAACAGAAAGGAAGATATTTAGAAGAATGTCAGTAACCAGACAGTTTCTGGTCTCATTGACTTCCATAGTAGGAAAAAATATATACTATGGAAGTCAATGAGACCAGAAACTGTCTGGTTACTGATATTCTTCTAAATATCTTCCTTTCTGTTCAGCAGAAGAACGTAATTCATAAAGGATTGAAACAACATGAGGGTGAGTATTATGATGACAGAATTTTCATTTTAAAGTGGAGTATCCCTTTAACTCTTCTCATCTCATCAACAGCGCCCCCGTGTGTTGATTTCCTTGATCAGCAGCAGCATATCCGATTCTCACCTGTTATCTGCCTGCATCTCAATACCATCGTAAATGCCAAGTTCTTAATACTGATGCATTGTAGATTATAGTTTGTTTTTTGTTTTTGTGTGTTATGAATGATGTGACAATATTAACTAACTTAATTCTGACTTATATGATCATTTCTGTGCATGATTTCTCAGATAATTTTTCATGACATAAATTAGATAACACTCTCTGTATACACCAATTTACCTTACTTTTAAAATAATGTAAAGATTGGTAACACATTACAATAAATTCCCACTAGGGAACATTAGTTAATGCATTAACTAACATGAACAAACAATGAGAAATGTGGTTGTTACAGTATTTATTAATCTTTGTTAACGTTGTTCAATAAAAATACTGTTCATTGTTAGTTCATGTTAGCTCAAGTCAATGAAAATAAATGTCACCGGACGTATCACTAAGCACAAGCAGCATGTGCTAATGGCTTCTGTGCGTAAGATGCCATGCCATTTAATGGTAATGCCGCCACTGGGCAATGCTAATAACACACAAACAGAAGGAGCGAGCTCTAAATCATCTGCTCTAGTTCAACAGCAAGTCTTATCTATGTTTGAACTCCTATTACACAGTAACAGTACAGTCAATAAAACGCACTAGCACATCTCTCTCTGTGAGAGTAACACTACATGTGTGGCCTAGGTCGAAGTTTGTCCAGTCATGTGACTAGATATCTATATCCTTATTCATGAAGTGAAAGCTGTATTTCATGTCATAGTTTATTGGAACTATAGTGTCTGTTATGACGGAGAACTACTCTAACTAGTCTTTGTCTAACAGAGCAATAGATCGCTCCTGTATTTCACCAGCAGAACGGGAGTCATCGCAGAAATCATGTGAGTTACTTCTGCTTTTGAAACACTTTTCAGAATAACAGGAAAAGAATAGTCGACACTTACAGTACTTGGAAAGACATTCTGCCTTTTAATGTTTAGGTAATATGAGGTTTTATTATTATTATTATTATTATTATTATTTGGTAATATGAGTCGGCCACTGTTCATGCTAAGAGTTTAAACTTAACTAAAAGTTTTAAATTTGTATTTAAACAAGATTGTTTAATTTTTATTAAATGTCATTTACCTAAACCAATAAAACCGATCACAGAAAAACATATTAGTAATTATCTCTTTAAAAATAAGTCATTAACAGACATATTAAACGCATGTTTTGTTCTGTGAGACAAGCTAATGGTTAATTGTTGTAAAATTTTATGAATCATTAAAATTATTTAAAAATAAATTGGAAAAATAGTGTATTTTAAACAAAGGCAAAGTGTATTGCAGACAAAGGTCCTAGAATTAGGTCAAATCTTGCAAAATGATGGAGCAAAAATCATTTTTCTGTTGATAGGGGAAGTGTTTTTAGGTCACTGGTGTGTGATAAATCTTATCTGTCGATGTTCAGATAGATACTTTTTTTAGGACACAACATCTTATATAATAACAATAAAACAATATTGATAATTACCCTGAAAATAATGCCCACTTTTATTAAAGTAAGTGGGTTAGTTTATGTTTTGATCAAGTGTTACAGAATTGAATCATCTGAGCTGTTTTCATTCAGCTTCCATTTGATTCATTCATACATTCATGCTGTGCTCTAAACCCTTGCTCATTCTTTCTCATTTTTACTCTCTCTATCTTTCTCTCAGGGAGGAATGTCAGAATGGAATTTCCTTGGATTTGTTCCTGCATTGCTCTCTTGTTCCTGCTGTGAGTAATGCCTGCATTTGTCCAGACAGAACTCTCTTCCCTCAGGATTTAACATCCAACACTTTTGTGTTACAAAAGCATACTGATGCTGCTACACTATTAGATAAGAATTGTCACGATTACATGAATACAATTTTTGCAGCTACTTAATCAGTTTGTGTGAACTGCTGCCTAAATACTGTTTGATGCCACTGCAAGTTCCCTACTACTTTATTAGAATATTGCATCATTAGACTTCTCTCAGAGTGTATTTGTAATGGGGTTTATTTTCTTTGTGTTTCAGGTCTGCATTGTGTTTCTGCTTTCATTTGTACAGCGCAGAGCGAAGGCTCAGCCCTTTGAGGATCGCTTTCCGTATCTCAGGGGTCGATTTGGCATTGTGGTGTGAGTGATCTTGAAACAAAATCTGAAGTTCTGCATTTAATATTCATCTGTGTTTTTAGTTGTCTAAAGACTTTTTGTTTGTGTGTGTATTTTCCTTTGCAGTCCATTGGATTTCATTGGCAATCTAAGTAACCGATGGTCTTATGGTTTTGCATTTGGTGCTATTGCTCCCAGTGTGATTCAGCTTTTCTCTGAGTCCTACACACCATTTAATGTGCCTAACTGGGCTAAAGGTAGTTTAATTATAACAATGCAAATATTTTATATTTGTTATACACTACCGTTCAAAGGTTTGAAAGAAATGGATGCATTAAATTGATCAAAAGTGACAGTAAACACATTTATAATGTAACAAAATGACGTAATGTTACTTAAAAGAAAGTTACAGTTGATCTATATGTGCATTTCTTGCAGCTATTTTGTACCTGGTAGGAGCGATAGAAGTTGGCGTGGCGTACCTGCCATTCTTTGCTTGTCTGTCAACGCCACACCGAGTACTAGGAGGGGCTTTAGGTCTTCTCTACACACTCATGTGGTACATTAAAAAAACTACTCACACACACACTGTAGATAAAACCTTTAGTCTGAAATCTTGGCCTAGCTCACTACTCCTCTGTTTGTACTTGTAGCTGTAGGATTTTGTATTGTGTGTTGAACTGACTGTTGACTATTCTGTGGGTTTCAGGCTCATTGTGAGACTGTATGCCACGATAAGCTGTCCCTCTGGAAGGGTTGGTGAATATTATTAATGATTAACTTTCATTTATTAATTATTAACTTTATATTATTACGTTTATGTTTGCATGTTAAGATTATTATCCCTCAGTATACAAAGCATGCAATGGTGTCTTTGAATGAATACAATTGATATAGCATTGTAGTTGTAGGGATAGTGGATAATTAAAACACATTTTGCTGGTTGCAGCTTTTAGGTTCTCACGAGAAATTGATCATTCTGTGGCCGTTCTTCCTGTGCCTGCTTTTCCTCCTGGGACGGTTTGTGTATATCATTGTGAAGGCAGTAAGAATCCACCTGCAGCTACAAGCTGATGAGGTCAGATCATGAGACAGTCTTGTTGGAATAAATTTTATGTTAATAATTTACAATAAGGTTCAATTCGTTGGCATTAGATAATAAAGTAGCCTACTTTTACAGCATTTATTAATAATAAAGGTTCTTTATTAGCATATGGTTTCATGAAGAACCTTTAACCCTCTGGGGTCTGAGATGTTTTCTGGGCCCTGGAGGTGTTCTGACATGCTCTGACATTTGTGCTTATTTCTGTTACTTGTGACATTTTCATGGCTAAAGTCTGATTACACTGTATTCAGCACAAACTCTTCTACAATAATATGTCAGCAGCATGTATGTAAAAGTTTGTAGTTTTGAGCGTGGTTCAGTGAAAATTGTCACTGAAATAAGGTCATGAAACGCATACTGATTATTTCTTCACAAGACTTTTGAAAATTGCATCACGTAGCCTAGAATATTTGCTCCAAAACTATGTGAAAATCATCCTGACAACTCATTCAGATAAAACAATATATCGATTTTAAATTTGTAAGACATGTTTTGTGTAAGAAAGCTCTATGCGAGGAGGCGTGAACACATCATGAATATTAATGTCTTTCACACCTGAGAAAGACAAAGACCCTCCCATAATGGCCCTATCAGGGGCTATCAGGCCCTATCATTCTGAGCAACCTTGCACAAAGAATGAGGAGATTTAAAAAAGAATGGCTTTTTGATTGTTTGGATTTATATACAACATAACATAATCCAAAGATACACAACAAAGGACAAAAAAGCACATTATTGAAAACAATGATCCAAAGACAGAGACTTGAACAGTCACACGCCTTTGTGCCATTCATGGAACCTTTCCTTTGCACAAATGTTTTTTTATAGTGGAAAAAAGGTTATTTAGGTTATTAAAATGTTCTTCACACTAAGAAAAAAAAGGTTATTTTATGTAAGATCTGTTTCACTGAAACGTTCTTTATTTAACCAAAAATGATTATTCTATGACACTTTTTGGAACCATTTTTAAGAGTGTTAATTTCTACATAAGCACTACATTTTTAACATTTTAACTCTTTCCCCACCATTGATGGAAATTTCCGGCTTTTTCACTGTTATATGGTAGGGGGGGCTATTACACATCTTCTGAAGGAATACTGAATGAATCTCCTGATCAAAACACATCACATATCGATATAACATGTTATTATATGCATATAGGTCTATAAAATAACTCGATCAAAAACAATTGTTGATTAAAAAACAAAATTGCATGAAGCTGAAGCTACAACAAAACTTTTTTTGTTTTGTTTTAATTCTTTAAAAGCCGAGGGTATGTTCTTTCTTTTAATATATTGCATGTTCAGATATTCATACAACTACTTGTGAAAATGATCAAAAATGCTGGCGGTGGCTGGCAACTTTTTTTTTTAAAACACTGGCCGGGAAAGAGTTAAGTTGTATAAATGAACATTAGTATGTAGTCTATAATAAACGAATATGAATTAAGATTAAACAATAGTATGTTTATCAATTAACAATAGTAAATAAATAAATGTTTCTCTGATAAATAGAATGAGGAGGATCTACAATTCCATCAGTTCAGATATGTACAGACTCTACTGAAACGCCCCTCTGAACAGTAAGCACTCATCCAACATGAACATGCATTTATCACTGTACTGTATTCAAACCAATCAGCCGATACTCATTCTTCTATTGTCCCTCAGGCCGGAAGAAAAGAGTTGGTTCAGAAGAAAAGTGTATGACTGGGATCCTCACTTTAAATTCCCTAACAGAATGATTGGCACAAGCATTATCTCTTTGATTGGTTTGTACATGGTCAGTTGGCACTCACTTGCGGACATGCATTATTGTTTTTTGATTAGTAACTTCAGACAATGCAAATGTGTTTGCCTATTTACAGATGACCCTAGCAGACTACAGCTTGAGTGACTACACCTTTGACAAACTAGATGCTTTGAAGGACTCACTTGCAGAGATAGCATCATCCTGCAATCAAACAGACAACATTTTCACATCCCTCATTCCCAGAATGAATGAGTTCAGCATTGTTGCACGAAGTAAGATTTTTTCTTTTTCTCTTGTCTTTTTGTTTATATTTACAGTCTCTGTACATATGACAATACTATTCAAATATTTGGAGTCAGTAAGATATTTTTAAAAAGAATGTCATGCTTTAATTCAGAAAAGATGCATTAAAATGATCAAAAGCTACAGTAAAGACTTGTTTCAAACTTTCTATTTATTGAAGAAAAAATCACAATCACAATTTCCACAGAAATATTAAGCAGCACAACTGTTTTCAACATTGATAATAAGAAGAAATGTTTCTTGAGCACCAAACCAGCATATTATAAGGATCACTAAGTGACACTAAAGACTGGTGTATAATGTCTTCTGAAAATTCAGCTTTGGCATTACAAGAGTAAAATAGAAAACAATTATTTTGAATTGTAATAATGTTCTACAATATTACTGATTTTACTGTATTTACTGTATTATTTATTTAAAAAATGCAGCCTTGGTGAGCATGAGACATCTTTTAAAAACATTAAAAACTCTTACTGACTACAAAATTTTGAACAGTAGTGATATAGACAGATAGATAGATAGATCTATAGTTATTTAATATTTAATATTTTTGTATTAGGGTCGTGGCTGGCGACAACCATTTTTTCCACTCTGACATCTGTTACTTACACGTTTCATGTGCTAGTCTGTTACAGGTATGCTTGCTTAAGCAGGTTTTATATATAAAATTCAACACTATAGCAATTTTATTAATTTAAAAAAAAACTTGAAACAATGAGCTGCATTTATGACTGCAGGAAACATATAAAGAGGTTGTGGAGGGGGCAAAAAACTTTTCTTCCTGAGAAGTTCCATAAACCAAGTCCTGCAGTCAGCGTGGTAAGTAAAGATTTGTGAAGGGATTCATAGGGTCTCCTCTAAGATTGAGGTTAAAACGTCATTAAATAGACAAACTCTGTGGCATTTTGGCGGCTCATCATTATACCGAATGCTTTTCTCTCTCAGGCTGCTATAACAAGATATTCAGGCTGGCAGATTGCCTTCACTCTGTGGGGTATGTAAAACTCTTTAAAATTTGAACTGTGTTATTCAGATTCCATGTATTGATATTCTTGTGACCTCATATCCTGGCCTCAGAAAATGTGGTGAGATCAGCTTATAAATGTTATCTTCTGTTCAGAGAGGTCATTAGCTTCACGGGCATCTGTCCCTTGGCATACATTGCTATTTTCCTATTTTTAGTCAGTGTGACTCAAATATATGGAATAATTTGAAGACATGGTTTGCTGCATTGCTTAAAATTATTTTTTGTTTCTGCAGGGTTTCTGATAGTTCACTTTGTGCAGTTCCTTTTTGCCTTAATGTTTGTGTATGGAGTTGTTCTACCAATCCAGAAGGGGCAATTTCTCAGCTGGCTTTCTAGTGTTGGCGTCATTTTGTGAGTTCTGACATTTCAAGTCCACATTATTTTCATAAGCATAATCATTAGGCCATTTTTTGAATTTGCTTGACAACATTATAAACTTCTTTTCAAAAGTTTGGGGTCAGTAAGTTTTTTTTAGTATAATAACTTTTCTATTTTAATATATATAAAAAAAATGGCAAAGTTGTATTTTCAGCATCATTACTTCAGTCTTCAGTGTCATGATCCTTCAGATCCTTCAATCTAATATGCTAATTTGATGCTCAAGAAACATTTCTCATTATCATAAATGTTGAAAACAGTTGTGCTGCTTCTTATGTTTGTGGAGTTGAAAATTCAAAACAACAGTGTTTATTTGAAATAGTTAGAAAAGTATCATTATAAATTTACTTTACTGTCAGTTTTGATTAATTTAGTGCATCTTTACGGAAAGTGTTAAGAAAATTCTTACTGACCGCAAACTTTTGAACAGTAGTGTGTTTTATAGCCAACGCCCTAACATTTTTATGAAATTCTAATAATTATCTATTAAAGATGCTGTTTAAGTAGCATTAAATTGTGTTTTTATGTAATTTCAGGCTCACAATCTTCATAGTTATAGCCTTGGTGGTAGGGCAGATTATTTTGGTCCAAGTGTTTTTCCTGCAGGACAAACTCTCACCTGAAGACAAAGAAAAGCCTCTTGCAATCAACAACAGGTGGGACCATTAAAAAGCAATTTTCATAAAATTAAAAACAAATAGAAGAGTCTATAAATATATGACCTTAAACAGTCATGATTCAATGTGGTTTCTAAAGTGCCCTGAGTGAAATATATAATTATAAATATGAAACATAAAATCTTTTTTTAAAAGATATTTCTGAAATAACTCATCTCTCTTTTGTTCTTCCACAGAAAAGCGTTCCACTGCTTTAACTACTTTTTCTTCTTCTATAATGTGATTATGGGGTTGAGCAATTGTATTTTGCGCCTTTTAAGCAGCTGCATTGTGGGTACATGGCTGGTGTCGCGCATTGATCGGACCATCATGCAGCGCGGCTATGAGTCCATGGATCCAGGTAATATGGCATATGCAGGGCTGTGCAGTGAAAACGTAAATTTCCAAATATCATTTTAGTCTTAAAGGGATAGTTCACCCAAAAATGAAAATTCTGTCATTAATTACTCATGTCGACCCTCATGTCGTTCCAAACCCGTAAGATTTTCGTTCATCTTCGGAACACAAATGAAGATATTTTTGATGAAATCTGATAGATTTCTGTCCCTCCATTGACAACTATGCAACTACCACTTTGACACTTCCAAAAGTTTATAAAGAGAACGTAAAACAAATCTATGTGAATTGAGCGGTTTAGTCAAAACATTTCTGAAGAGACTCAATCGCTTTATATGATGAACATATTTAATTTAGGCTTTTATTCACATATAAACATTCATCAACTCACACATCAGTTATGGTAAACGAAAGTTCAAGCATGTTCGCTTGACGTGCGAAAACCATTGAGGTTCATTCTCGTGTTACGCATAACGTTTGAGCTTCAGCAAGAACCAATGAGGTTCATTCTCGTGTTATGCAGCACGTTTGAGCTTCAGCAAGAACCAATGAGGTTCATTCTCGTGTTACGCAGCACATTTGAGCTTCAGCAAGAACCAATGAGGTTAATTCTCGTGTTACGCAGCACGTTTGAGCTTCAGCAAGACCCAATGAGGTTTGTTCTCGCATGTCAAGCAGGTTCAGTTGAGCTTCAGTTTATGTTTGCTGATCAATGTTTAAATGTGAATAAAAGCCTAAATTAAATCTGTTCATCATATAAAGCGATCAAGTCTTTGGACAGAAAATTTGGACTAAACAGCTCAAATCATATGGATTAGTTTTCCGATCACTTTATGAACTTTTTGAAGCGTCAAAGTGGTAGTTGCGTAGCTGTCAATGGAGGGACAGAAATCTCTCAGATTTCATCAAAAAAAATCTTCATTTGTGTTCCGAAGATGAACGAAAGTCTTAAGGGTCTTAAGGGTCTGATCGCCATGAGGATGAGTATTTTATGACAGAATTTTCATTTTTGGGTAAACTAACCCTTTAAAGTTGATAATAGGAACATGATAATTATGATGTTAATTATTTCATTATTATATATATATATATATATATATATATATTTTTTTTTAAATATATATATTATTATAATTGGGTGATGGAATATTTCCCTTACAAGCTCTAAAATGTAAGATTAATTACAGTTTTTCTGCACAATGGTTATCATTTTTTTATTATTTTTTTGCGGCAGGATATAGCACATGGATAGGGATGATATTTGCTGATCATTACCACAGCAACCCAGTTATGGTGTCTTTCTGCCATCTACTGCTGGGGAGAATAGTGGAGAAACGGGGACCTGCAGTGCCCTCTTATGCAACTTTTAGCAATAGCACAGGTAATAATAACAGATATCTGAACCAAAGCACACATTTAAAGGCACAATATGTAACTTTTTTGCTTTAAAAATAGCAAAAATCACTATATCTATGTTATATATTTTTTTTTAGTTGTGTACTTACATTATCCCGACTGTTTCCAACAACTTTCAAACAAGGAGAAATTTGTAATTTAATTCGAAGACACGTCCCGTTTCTTTATTTCCGTTTTGTCGCCGCCAATTAGAGATGCGCGGATGGGCTATTATTTCATCCGCAACCGCGTCACAAAACTCATCATCCGTCCGCCATCCATCCGCACCAACGTTTTTGACCAATTTTCAAAACCGCACCCGCCCGCCATCCGCTGATTGGTGTATACATATATTTTTCATTTGATCCACCCGCCCGAATTTAATTAAAATATTATTTTTCGTCACGTCATCCGCCCGATCAGTCCGCGGCTGTAACCGCAAACCGCACATCTCTACCGCCAATGGCGTCATATCCGCGTTGTCCCTGGTTTCCGCTCGTACTGCCATAGCAACCAGAGCCCTCTGATAGTAACCAAGGCGACTGACGTGGACAACTGTGTAGTTTGCAATGTCTATTTGCACGCTGTTGTTGTTTCGTTCAAACATTATGGACCATGGCAAGCAGACTTTGGATAAAAAAGGAGAACTAAAACGAGAATCAATATCAGCGCTGTGTTTTCGAGATGCCTAGAGCTCCCATAGACAGTATATAAACCAGAGCTCCACGTCCGAGACTTCCACCGCTCCTACATGTACTTTATTAAACAGGTGAGAACATTTACATAAAACTAATCAATGTTATATAGTTCAACAATGATAAAATGTTAGAATATGATCTGTATGTTATTCTAATGTTGATCTAGCTTACTGCTAGTCTCATACAGACAAACTAACACATACATTTCAACACATTCAAATGCAGTTTAGTGTGCTAGTTTAATGTTAGACCAAGTGAAACAGCGCTGCGTTACCTCACAAGTTTAATTTGTCTAATAAACTGACCTGTGAGTTGTAATTCTGCACTTGCGTGTAACTTAGTTCGGTAGAATGAAATGTCCATATTCCTTTTATATCCGCGGGACTCGCGTCGCGTGTGGAGCTGATAGCTGTCTCTTAGCAATCCCGACCTGCTTCATATCACAGTCATGATAAAAACATAGATGTATTCACTCATCCATAAACATTATTAGATCAGTCGGCTTGACGTTGATGACAAGATCCATAATTCTTAGCTAATGTTGCGTCATCAAACTACGCCTTTGTTATTGTAAGAGGTTAGCGACCCCTAGCGGCGAAAAATTCCATACTGTACGTTTAAATCCAATCAAATATTTTTGCCTGTCTGCTGTTTAACAGGATGTTCAGTAGGGGGCAGAGTACGTGTGCGCTGGCTGCTGTTTTACACACTGCTGAGGAACCCTGCACTCATCATGATGAGAAAGAGAAAAACACTGACACAGAACGACAACCAAGACCCGCTCCTCTTGGCCCGAACCATCACCTCACAGGCTCAACAAGCAAATGAACTGGTCAACAACAAAACTCCCGAAACAGAACCAACACAGTTAGACATCTGAAAGAACTTTAGCTCTTGAAACTGGTTCCTGGAAAGCAGATCAGTGTCAGGGTGTCTATCTGTGTGAAGACAGAGAGCATGTTTCAAAACTGAAGATTGTGTCTGAAACTCCACTGTATATGCTGTTGCACTACTGACAAAAGAGACTTCTGTCTTTTTGATACAAAGAACCAAAATGATTGATGACTCATCTGCATGTCAAATTGTTTTGACTAATAAAATGTTCTCTAGAATGAGAACGTTCCGTTAATGTGTAACGAACTCAATTTTATCAGCAAACTGGACTGAGAAAATGCTAGATTCCGTCGTATTTACAGAGTTAATGTTTTTCATGAGCTTCTGTAACAAATTTTAATGTTTGATTGAAGGCGTTTTGGTCAAATAGTATTTTGTAATAAAAATATGAAATATTTGTTTTGGTGAATTAACATTATGGTGTATGTCACAAAAAATTACAAATAAATAAATAAATAGCCTATTAAATCAAATACCACCTTAGTACTTTTTGGTAAGTTTTGAAAGTCTAAGTCCATGAATATTATTTTACTATAATAAGTATTCACTTATCTGAATATTTTTTTTCTGAAGCTTAAGCTTTTTCTCCACTGATTCCTTACTGAATAGTTTTTAAGTTTAGTTAGTCAGAGGCTGGTGTGTGAGCACATGACTGTCATCACCCTGAATTCTCACAGCATGAGTTTTATTTATCGCCTTTTGCCTTCAGCACCTTTACAGAGCAAGATTACCCATTTTAATAGGTATTTAAATGCTATATTAAATGCTTCAGAAGAATATTTACTCTATATAGCATAGGCCTAAAAGGATGTCTGGGTGGCCCTTCAAACAAGTCTAGTCAGGGACGTTGGGGTTTATTTATATATTTATTTATTTATTTGTTGAGTGCATATCATAGAATTAGTTAATAACGTACTTGGATTCAGCTGAATTATTTTATTTTATTATTTTTTTGGCTTTCTAAAATTTGACGTTTTCAGATGACGTATGACGTATCCGGAGTGATACCAAATACACGTGTCGTGTGCTCGCGATATTCAACGGCTAATTTAGTGTGAAGAGAAAAAGCAATCAGGTGAGTTTAATTACCAGTTCTTCCCTTAATAAAGTTTTGGTGATATTTTTATGATTTGGCAATAATACGTTTTTTTTTTTTTTTTTACAGGGTTAAAGAAACGGAATAATAATGTTAAATCAGTAGCATCGCATGCTTAACGTTAACGTTAGCTGGTTAATTACGGTCTGATGAAAGTTAGCTTCCAAGTTCCCGCCTGTCTTTCTGATATTTGAATTATTTAATGCTAATGTTTTAAGTAAGTGTAAGGTCATCTCGGCTGATCCCTACTACCAAAATTAGTCAGCCTTTAAAATATAAAATTGTGTAAAAACTGTATTTTTTAGGGGATGTTTGTAACATCACGACATTCAACCAAGCACAAACCATTAGGCCTAAGTTACTTTTGGCATGAAAATGATTTCAGTCTAAGGGATCGATGACAAATAAGTTTAAAAGAGTTTAAGTTCACAATATAATAATATGAGAAATATATTTATTTTTGTATGTTCAAACATTTTTGGAAAACGAAGTGGGAAAAAACACGTAGACTGTACCTTTTTAAACAACAATAAAATAAAATAAATGTTTGTACAACGCTTAATCGTTTTTTGCAATCATTTGCTAGTAAAATATTTTTTCTTTTTTAATTTCAAACAGGGTTTCTTTGGGTTAATTAATTTGACCTGAACTTTTCATTTAAAAGTGTACCATTGTTCTGTTATACAGCTTGATTTTGATGGGTCGCTCTATTGTTATGTAGACTCAAAGCATTCCTTAATTACCACAGACATAACTAACTATAAACCTTAAAAGCATATTAGTCTCACAGAAAGATGGCTACCTAGACAGTATTTTTGGATAACTAGCATTATTCGTATGACTCTGAATGTGCCTGTGATGCCCAAAATTCTATCTAGATTGCCAACTCATTAGGTCACAAAAATGCTGTCTTCAATTGATTGTCTTTGTGTTGAGTGCAGGATGAGTGATGTGGAGTTGGTGAAAAAGATGCTGCGAGCTGTTCTTCAGAGCAGTAAGCACGGTGTGGCCATGGTCCGTCTTCCGGGAGATTACCGGGCTCTGACAGGAGAGATGATTCCTTTCCGGCAGTTTGGCCATTCCAATCTCGAGAGCTTTCTGCGCAGCATTCCCGGTGTGGTGCGGCTTGAGCGCTCCAGTGCTGGAGAGGTGATGCATTCACTTGATCTTAAAGGGATACTCCACTTTTTTTGGAAATAGGCTCATTTTACAACTCCCCCAGAGTTAAACAGTTGAGTTTTACCGTTTTCGGATCCATTCAGCCGATCTCCGGGTCTGGCGGTACCACTTTTAGCATAGCTTAGCATAGATCATTGAATCGGACAAGACCATTAGCATCTCTCTCAAAAAAATGACCAAAGAGTTTTGATATTTTTCCTGTTTAAAACTTGACTCTTCTGTAGTTAGATCGTGTACTAAGACCGACAGAAAATGTAAAGTTGCGATTTTCTAGGCTGATATGGCTAGGAACTATACTCTCATTCCCGCGTTATAATCAAGAAACTTTGCTGCCGTACCATGAGTGCAGCAGGCGTAATGATATGACGCAGTGCCTGAAAATAGGTCTAATAGGTTAGACAAACTTAGTCCCGGTCACGTTGGAAGTTACTGAGCTGGGGACTATTTTCAGGCGCTGAGTCATATCATTACGCCTGCTGCACTCATGGTATGGCAGCAAAGTTTCTTGATTATTACGCAGGAATGAGAGTATAGTTCCTAGCCACATCAGCCTAGAAAATCGCAACTTTACATTTTCTGTCGGTCTTAGTACACGATCTAACTACAGAAGAGTCAAGTTTTAAACAGGAAAAATATCGAAACTCTTTGGTCATTTTTTTGAGAGAGATGCTAATGGTCTTGACCGATTCAATGATCTATGCTAAAAGTGGTACCGCCAGACCCGGAGTTCGGCTGAATGGATTCGAAAACGGTAAAACTCAACTGTTTAACTCCGGGGGAGTTGTAAAATGAGCCTATTTCCAAAAAAAGTGGAATACCCCTTTAACACTTACGATAAAGAAAATGTTCAGTTATTGATTAGTCTATGTATTATCATGCCAGAACCAAACTATAATGTGACACACTTTTTGTGTATGTTTGTAGGTCATGTGTTTTGCTGGTGTGTGTGAGGAGACGGCACACATCGCACAGCTGGTCGCCCGGCAGAAGAATGTGAAGAAGTCTGGCTGCTCTAAATTACTGAACTTCCAAATGAGAGCAAAGTCTTCCTCTTTGTTTTCATATAACGGTAACACACAGGCACAGACAAACGAAAGGCCCCAGTGAGAGATGCTGTTTGGCTAATGTGATGATAATTTTGTGGTTAATTTCATAAGTTTTGCATTTCATAATATTCACTCCTTTTTCTAGCTTCTTTTGTACTATTCTAGGCGATGTTTGAGTTGAACTTTGTATTGCAAGCACTTCTCGTGTTATTGTCTCCTTAAGATGAATCACTTGTTGAAGTCCTCATTTCTAAGTTGCTTTGGAGAAAAGCATCTGCTAAATGAAATGTAAATATAACGTTTCAGTTATTTTGATATTCATAATTGAATGGCGTATATCTTAAAATAAACTTAAGCTTAAATTGTGTGAAGTGCAAAACCTTAAATGGATTTTATTATTTTCTGTGTGTGTGTTCTTTAGTTGTAAAATAGGAAAAGTGTTTTAATACACATCACCTTTAAAAGAGAACGTTAACCACATAAATCAAGTAAATATGGGATTAATGACATTGAAAATCTAGTTTGTGTGCCCACGTCCCAAGAGAGAGCTTATTTAAAGGGTTTAATGATGTGTCTTTGCCCACCAACCTTGTCTGTATGTGTGTGGTGAGTGACTATACCTGTGCCAGTTGGTCACCGTTTCACACTAACGCCACAAACTGTTTGGCATCCTGCAGTCCGTCATTTAGCCCTTCATGGTATGTGCTTGTTTATTGATGTGGTTTAACTGTTTTGGTCTTTGCAGCCAAACCTCGCTTGTCTCTGCGGCAACCTGGCCACATGACTCATCCCGCTCGAGGCACCGCATCCAAATCTAGTTTCTACCCTAACCAGAGACAGCTTTACAGTAGTGACCTCCCCTCCTCCCGGGTTCCTTCCCGTCAACCAAACAGGAAATCACTAGGGTGAGTGATGCGAGTCAAAACACTTGTGAGCATTAATACATTCTCAAAATATTCATCAAAACACTTATGTGATTTTAGGTTGGGGGGAAATACATTTGTACCCATCAAGATCAATACAGAAATAAAGACTTCACCTCATAAGACCAGTGGGACACCAGGTAAACCTCACGTTTTGCCCTATTAATAAATTGCATAATTCTGGATAAATAAAGAATCACAATATTTTGTCTAAAATAGATTCTCCCATGATTCTGAATATAAAACTAAACAAAATAACATGTAATTTACTAGAGGTTCTGACAAAATGTTAATTGCTGCTGTCCATTTACATTTTCTTAATTAATTTGAATGAATTATTTAAAAAATCAGTTTGAATGAATGATTCAAACGACTCACTCATAAATGCTTTACTCGTTTTTCTGAACTAATACAGCTATTCTGAACTAATCTCTTGAATGATTCAATCACAAATAAATGTAAGTCACTTGTTGCCACCCAGTGGTGTAACGATGTAATCGATACAATCGTAATTACTTTCAAAAGGTGTTTTGATTGCATCTGTAGACATCAGTGTTTATATCTGAAATATAAACTTTTATCCGTACTTCTGTGATCTTTTGAATATTTATAACATGGAAATAGTGATACTGTGTAATTAAAAAGACTCTTTTTTTTTTGGAGCGGTTTCATATCTAGACAGCCAAACTGCTTTTTCTGGCTCAGCGGCAACACAGATTTGAATGTTTCGGTGTGATTTTTATCAAAGGTTTAATAGATATGGCCAAATCTTTGTCTTTTAGGAATGAAATTGCGAACTTTTAACAATTAATCGTGCAGCTCTAACTGAAACCTAAACTTATCACTAAACCTAATGCTTAAAACCTAGGCTTTATTTTCCTGCCTTGCAAGCAATGATGGACTGTATAGTGCGGCAGGAATGAATCATAAAACCTGGAAAAAGTTAGCATTTTTGCTTTTTCGTTCCATTGTTAGTCAATTAATGTTTTTGAATGGGGTTTTGGTTAAATGCCTGAAATAATGTTTATGGTTGACAAGCTAAGTCAGTTCATTTTCACTTTTATTTTTCTACAACATATAAAACATCAGTAATACCCCACAAGTGACTAAATGGGACTTCAGAGACTCTTGGGACATTAAATGTCATCAAACTGTCAGATTTAGAGATTTTCACCAGCTTAGTGGTGGTGACGTTGAAGTCCTGTATCGGTGCTGTACAACTGCCGATTGTATTTAGACTTCAGAATTCATAACTTGAGTTCAAGTCTGAAGATTAACTTGATTAACAAAACCTATAAGCATCATTAACTTTTGTCTTACATGGAGCCTATTTTCTGTAATAATCCAAAAGCCAAATGGGAAAATCCTGTTGGCTTTTTGTCTAAGAAAGAAACCAGGGTGAAGGTAACTTCTGGGATGGCCTACAAAAATATCTCATCACTGCAGCACTGTATTGTCTTCAGGATATGCTAATTCATTTAGTTTTATAATCTCTGTTTTTGATATACTCAATTAATTTAAATGAGACGTTTGTTTCTGTGTTGCATTCTTCAGCTCAGAAAAAGTCCGTAAACCGTGCTAATGTTGAGGTGGTTCAGGGTCGGATCAAACAGATTTTGCAGAAGTACTGCAGTGGAGTCTGGCTGTCCAAAATCCCTCAGCTATACAAGAATATGTTCCAGGAAGAGCTCCACATGCACAAAGAAGTGGAGACGTGGACACACATCTGCACTGTGAGAGAACTGAAAAACACAAACACATGCTGACTACTAAAATCACCCTGTACCCTCCCATCTAACTACATGACTTCAATAAGTTTGTCAATATGTCATGCGTCAAGTCAGGGGTTACTCTTTTGCCGTAAATCGATGTTTACGGCCATCTGCAAATGTGAAATAGTCTTGAAAAATCTAACAAAATTGAGTTTGATTAAAACAAGAACAAATATCTGTCAATGAGTTTTATGAAAACTTCCTTTTGAATTAAGTCGATTTGTACTTGTTTTAATAAAAAATGTGCTTAATTTTGATTGATTTCAAGGAATACAGTACTTTGTTTTGTCATTTTGCATCTTAAGTAAATGTATCTTGAATTAAGAATCTTTAGACAACTGCACTAGAAAAAAAAAAATGTCAAGAGTTATTTTTGTATTCTAGTGGTTGGGAGTGATTCAAGCTACTTTTTGTTTGTAAAATGAATTAAAAAGTAATGGATATGTTGAAAGTTGTATTTTCAAACTCTGAAGTGTTAAGACAACTCATTGTTTCTCCCTATTTACATTTAGAGAACACATTGACATATTTTCTCTTCAATTTATTTAAAAAAAATTCTTTAGTTTATCTTGAAAGGTCTTAAATTATTAAATATACCTTCATAAAACCTGCAGAAACCATGCTGGCAACTAACTAAATAACGAACTAAATTTAAATAAATAAAAAAAAAACTAATAAAAATGACAATTACTAAAAGAATAAAAATTCCTATAGAAACAGTCAGACGTGCGCTTCCACTGCGCATTAGCTTGACTAGCCTATTTTTGCGAAGCATTATTTTGCTTTGCTTCAGCTGTGATCCAATCTTGCATTTTGTGTTCATGCATTTTGGGGGCGGAGCAATGAAGGGACTGGGTTGATTTCAAATATCAACAGTGTTTTCAGAAATCACATACTGAACCTTTAATGTAATAAAGTTGGTGATCGTTATATGATAAATTATCATTTTGTTTTCTTTCTCTCTGCTGTCCTTTAGGTTGAAAAGCCAGGCAGCAATAACATAGTGGACCGCCTGGTGTACCCTGTCATGGATTCTGCCCCTAAACCAAGCACTGTGCCTTCTGTAGCTCCATGCAAACAGTCTCCTAACACTGCGTTTAGGAAACAGCCAACACCTGCCCAGCAAACTACCCGCATCCTCAGAACTCTTGCCATTAACATTCCTCCTTCAACCCAGAAATCCAAAGCACCCTTGAGTCCAACATCGCCCAACTCCACCATGCTGGATTTGACTCTCCCTGAAACACCCAAATCTCACTCCAACTCGCTCATCACCCCTCCCTCCACTCCACCCTCTCAAAAGCCTCTGACTCCAGAGATCAAGCAGAAGCTGCGGCAGCTGCTTAATAAATACAGCCATGGCCTGTGGGCTCATGCACTTCCACAACTTTTCCCAGAGGCCTTTGGGTAGGATGCTATGCTGATTACTGTATATTTGTAGAGTGCATACTTTATTCAGTAAAGTATGCTAATGCATAAAATATGAAGAAATATCAATGAATATTCAATCTTGGCCAAATAACACATTAAAAGTACTAGTGTAGCAAAATGTAGTATACACACTACCATTTAAAACTTTGGCGTCGGTACGTTTAAAAAAATATACATATATATTTTTTTAAGAAGTCTGCATTTAATTGAGCAAAAATAAATAAAAAACAGCAATACAGTGAAATATTAATTTATAATAACTTAATGTTTTCTATTAAAGATCTATTTATTTCTGTGATTGCAAAGCAGAATTTTCAGCATCATAACTCCAGTGTCACATGATCCTTCAAAAATCATTCTAATATGCAGATTTTCTACTCGAGATATTTCTTATTAGCAATTTTGAAAACATTTGTTCTGCTTAATATTTTTGTGGAAACACATTTCACAGTATTGGCCTGGATTCTTTGAATGGTAAAGAACAGCATTTATTTGCAATAGAAATCTTTTGTAACATTATAAATGTCTTTACTGTCACTTTTGATCATTGCTTTAATAAGATGTATGAGAGAGTAACACAGTGAAATATTTTTTACCGCGCCTTTAAAAAAAATACATTTTCTGCTTGTCTCTCAGGTGCGAGTTTCCACAGTACGTGTTGGAGGATCTGTCTTTGTTGGCAGATACGTGTATGGTTGAGTACCCCATGCCGGACAATAGAAAGAGAGCCATACTGTACGCACTACCATGCCAGGTGCAGACACAGCCCCGTCCTCGCCCACCACCGCTGTTTATGCTCTGTGAAAGCAATCCACATGTGCCTCCTCTGGTTATCCCAGCGGCAGAGTATATGTCTGTTTTGGTGATGGAGGTCAGCAGCACCAACAACGTTGTTCTCCGGTAACGCTCAAAAAACCACTGTTTTATTATTAGATACAAGATGAATTTCTTTGAAGTTCTTTTATTTTCATTATTTTAGATTGTGGATTCATGATGCTGTCTTATTTTTCAGGTTTGTCGGTAAAGGCTACTCTAAAGCTCTGGAGGTGATGGAGGAGGCTATGCTTCAATTCTATAATACAGTTGGCGCTGGACTTCGTCTTCTCTCCCCAAAAGTTGGACAATTGGTGGCAGTTGCTATGGAGGAAGATGCAGTACTAAGAGCTCAGGTTCACCAGGTCACAGAGGACAACGTGAAGGTACCGGACACTTCTGCATCCACTTCATTGACAACTTAAGAGCATATACGGCTATTTGTAACTTGAATGTGTGAGGCTTCCTGTATCATCTGCTTCTAGTTATTTTAGCAGTCGACCTGTGCATCTCTAACTTCATCTTTCCTTTTCGTAGGTGTATTGTGTGGATCATGGGTTCTTTGAGGTGGTCAGCAGGAAGAAGATATTCCAGCTGAGGGATCAGTTCCTGACTCTTCCTTTTCAGGGAACGATATGTCAACTTGCAGGTAACATTTATCAGAGGCCTTTGTGTATATGTGTGAGAGAGTAATATGTTATTTAATTCCTTTTTGTGTTCACATTCACTTGCTTGTTAGGTCTGGAGCAATTCAGTACAGATGCGGTAGTTCTGAAAACTCTGAAATCATTAGCTGTTGGTCGTACGCTATTGGCTGAGATTCTGGAGCGAGGGGACACACCGCTTATTGTGCTTTATGACACTTCTCATAACGATGATGTCAATGTGAGCGCTGTATGCTTGAAAGCCCTGCAGGATAAGTCCATGGAGAATCCTCTACAGGTCAATTATAAATAAAATTATAAATCACAAAATTATTAAATTGCATTTTTTTTTTTTTTTTTAACAAAATGAATGAATAATAATAATGTGTTTTTCTCCCTCTTGTCTCTTCAGGTGAACAGCGTGTACACAAACGTGTGTGTGACAAATGTGTGCTCTGATGGCAGTATTTACTGTCAGCTGCCTTCTCGAGGCCAGGCCAAACTTAAAGACATCATGGACAAGATTGAGGCACATTTCATCTCTCAGGTAAAATAATTAAATTCAGTGTCTTTGATTTTAGGCTTCTGTTAGCTGTATATGATCATGGGAGCATTACATGTCTCTTATGTGTTTCTAAGTTAACATGGGAGCTGTTGGTGTCCAAACCATTCTGCGGGAAAGTGTGCCTAGCTAAATACAAGGGCAAATGGGCAAGAGCAGAGGTGAGAAGACATTCCACTTTTTCCCTTCATCACTCATGTCATGTTCTTACTCTGGAGATAATTCTCCTCACACATAGGGCTGGAAATTGAAAATCGATTCCAATTCTGGAATTGGATACTTAAAGGTCAGGTATCGATTCCTGTGTGCGCTTTTTTTAATGTGATTTCAAACCATTTTCAAGCGCAAGAAGATGCGTTTTCTGTTTTCTTTGTGCACACATCCAAAGCGCGCATACAGCGGGACTCCTCTCTTAGTGTGCGATACTGATTTGAGTTATGCTTATGCTTGAATGCACATATACCAAAATTGTCAAAGTCTCCTTGTAAACGCAGTCGTTTCGGTCTTATGTGAATGTAAACAGTTGAGAAAGAAAACACACGTGTAACAAATAGTATCAGGGCTTAAAGTATTCCGGCCGGGGGCCGGATTTCCGGCTTGAGGGCAGGTCCGGCCTCCGGCGCATGCAAAATTTATTTATCAGGCTGCAAATTACAGTCGGAGGCACTATCGGCGCGGACACGCTTGAAAAAAATGAGCGCGTCGCTTCCATTATGAGCACGCATACCGCGCGGCTACATTTGAAATAACGAACTTGAGCGCGCAAAAGACGCGATATGTGAACAGGCCCTAATATGACTTGAATAACACACCGGTCCCCTTCAACCTACCACCTTGATTCAAGAGTCAGCACGCACAGCTGTCACAGCCAATTGGAGCATGATATTAGGTTGTCTTAGCCAATTGCTAGAGAGGAGGGCGGATCTTGTGCAGGAAGTGAACCAGTTCGCAGTTAACTCTCATGCATTCGCAAAGACCCGCCCCCCTTAGTTACTATCGCTATCTCCGACAAGCCACGCTGCTCTCATGCCACACCATGTTCTCATGCAGTGAAAAATACATCGCGGAGCAGAGAGGAGACTGACAACACGCTGACAGACAGGACAGACCAGGTTACTTTTCGGTTACTTTTGATATTAAACATATTAAACAAAGTCTCACCTTTCAAATTTGGTCATTTTTTAAAAAGAAATTTAAACGATACATACCGTTTTGTGGCTCTTAAATGTGTCTGACAGATCGCTGTAGAGCATCAGTTAAAGCTGCTCGTGAACCGATCATCTCTTCCTTCTAGTTCATTTATAGCATCAAATAAACATGAATGAACATAAGAAGGAATGTTGCCTTAAACCGCGGAAAGTGTCAGTACATTCCGTTTTTCAAGTTCAAATTCTCCCATGTTAATCTGCTATCTCTCCTGACTGCTTTGTCGGACAAAATGGCGGATGGCGGATTATGATTGGTTAGATCGCCTGTCAATCAAGCTCCCTGACACTTTTCACACGCTCTCACGACACACATATATTTTCTCACGCACAGAAAAATCGAAGCAAAGAGGACACGGAGAACGACAGACTAGACAGAGCAGGTTACTTATGATGTAAAAAAAACTCAGCTCTCAGATTCTGTCACTTTTATTACGAAATTCAAACAGTAAATACCGTTTTGGCGCTTGTAAATGTGACGCGACCACTGATCTATATAGAATGACATTATATAGATCAGTGGACAGGACAGATTCCTAGCGGCAGGTGAACCTATCATCTCTAGCTAGTAAATAAACACGAATGAACAATGTTGAAAGATACAGTAAAATCATACATAATATCGACCAATCAATGAAACAAATGGGTCAATAAAACAGCTGGAGAACAATTGTCACATAACATTTACCTCAGGAAAGCCATTTGATGACCATAATATAGGATATAGCACGTTAGTTGGCTAGAAAAAAAGAGCTATAGAGAGTATTTTGCTAAATATGTGTTCTATATTATATATTTATTATGTTTTTACTTATATCATTAAATAAAGTTGTTGTTATAATAAAAAACGCATTATATATCTCTCTGTTTTTTTATTATAATAACAACTTTATTTTAGAACAGTCTAAAATTCTGTCTAAACCCCCCCCCCCCCCCCCCCCTAAGTGAGATTTTTTTTCACTTTAAGCCCTGTAGTATATTGGACGATAATCATAGAACAAAGGGAAAAATCCCTCGTCTTGACTGAATAACTTTTGTAACTGTAATCAGAATTGATCTATCTATATTGTACAAAAAGAAAACTATGCATTGTTATTTTTGTTCCTTAGCTTTGTTCAATTGTATTTATTTGTGCTATTGTTAATTTGTTTTTGTTCTTATAGTATTACTGTTCACTTGTCTTGAATGTTTAACATTTTTATTTAGTCCAGTTGTTTTTGCTGTGGTATTTTTGAAATCAAACGATGCCCAACTCTACTCGCACATATAAATTGGCAGTAAATGCTATTCCACACGAACCTCATCTTTGTATATTCTGTGAGTTTGATTTGCTTATAGCGTGCATTTGAGTGCACGTGCGGCACTCATTTCACTAGATTTGTAATGAAGCGTCTGTGAACCTGTTGACGGCAAAGGAGAAACTTTATGGACTCATAGGTTTAATAGATGTAAATATTTAGCATTTATATTTTATATGCAGATGTACTCTCCTACAAAATCACTCTTTCCAAATAGAGCTATTCAAGTCATCGAGTCATCATTCCTGTGTTTTTATATCGCAATATGTTTCAGAAAAACTAAATACCACATTGTCAGTTTTTTTTCCCAGTATTGTGCAGCCCTAGTGAAAATTAAATTAGTTCAATTGGTTATATGAATGTGCTTTTCATCTGTGTGTAGATCGTTACCCTTCATGGCAGTCAAGTGTTGGACATCCAGTTTTTGGATCTGGGACTTCCTGCTTCTCTGGAGGTTAGCGAGCTCAGGGAGATCCCACCAATCTACCTCAGAGAGCTCATCACCATACCACCTCAGGTACACACATCTCATTTTTTCCCCCTCACTCATTTCCATTCATGCTCATCACTTACTACAACTGTGCAGGCCATTGTCTCATTTAAGTCATGAGTCAAGCTGTGAGTTTTTGTTTTTGAATTATAAAATAACTCGTTTGGCATTTAGGGAGTGCTGTAATTGCATTAGTCTGCTTTATAAATTAAATTAATTGTTGTATATTTCTGCCCCTGTAGGCTATAAAGTGCCTCCTGGAGGATCTGAATGCAGATGGGGGTGTTTGGCCTCCTGAAGCCGTTCTGTGGTTGAGAGAGACAGTCCACAACAAAGTCCCCAGTTGCATGAAGGTCTTGCACATTCATTTATTGTTTACTGAAAAATAGATTTTAATTATTGATTAGCGATGCACAATATATTTAAATCGCATTAGTGCAATTATCACATTGCAAAATTTCCACAAAAATAAAAGCTCTGGTTTGAAGTGAACAAACTGTAATGTAAATATTGTAATTTTACAGCTGTACTTTAAAATACTATTACTATTTAACTTTATATCTTTTTATTTACAGTAACTATGTAATAATAATAATTAATATGTAATTAACACCCAAATTTTTCCACGTTTTCCCAAATCATTCAGATCGAAAAGGATAGTTTGCACTAAAAAATGTCTTAAGAGTAAAACGATGTGTATATATAATTCTTTCCAAGTAGAGTTATTCAGGTCATCTAGAGAAAGTTCCTGTATTTTCATGTTACACAAAAACTAAATATTGCAATGTCCATTTATTGGCATGTTTGTTGTGTGTTTAGATAGTCAAGCTTGATGAGACCAGGATTGTGCACGTCTACCTCTTCAGTGGAAATGGAGCTCATGACCGTCAGAGCAGCATTAACCACCAGCTAGCCTCATGTCCTTTCTGGCAACGTGATGTCTACTTCAGCAAGATCGCCAGGGTTTCCAAACCTATCCTGTCAGAGGCAGGGGACAGCCCCTATACATCTCCCACGAAGTCTAAGGTCCTCACATTGCCTCCTCAGATGGACTTACCACTGGTCGGGCAAAATATGGATGTGTTTGTGTCGGTTGCATGTCACCCTGGGCACTTTGTGCTGCAGCCGTGGCAGGAACTGTACAAGCTAGTAGTGCTGATGGGAGAGATGATCCTGTTCTACAACAAACAAGAAGTAACCCAAATCAACATCCAGAAAAATAATGTCTACGCTGCCAAGATCGACAACAAGTAAGATCTGAATGGCACCTCTGATTGTAATTCGTCACCTAAATAACACAACTAAATCATTGACTGCCTTTTTCTTTCTTTCGCACTACCTTCGTCTTGTCACCTCTCTTTATCTATAGTTGGCATCGTGTTTTGGTAAAGGGCGTCCTGACCAATGGCTTAGTCTCTGTGTATGAATTGGATTATGGGAAGTACGAGTTGATCAACTATTCCCAGCTCCAACCACTCATTGATGAGTTCAGGCAGCTGCCATTCCAGGGCATTTTTGCTCAGCTGGCTGGTAAGAGAGAAGTTGAAGCCAAATGGAGCTAAAACTAAATTATATCTTTATTATTTTTCAGACTTTTACTAATATTTAATAAACGCATTGTATTTGCTCTGAAATGGATTAAAAAGTTATGTATCTTTCAGAGGAGCCATATATGTCAGCCAAACACTGAAATGTTGGATAGTAGATACTTTTTTTTTAAAGGAAGTATGGTTAAAATAAAAGAAGCCTTTTTTACTAAAAGATCAAAAGGAAGAATATTTTGATATATTTATAAATGCACCTGTATAATAAATAGTAATATTTAGCTGCAAATTTTCTTTTGTTTTGTTTTACAACTACTTTTTTGAAAGCATGTGAAATTCCACACAGGAACTTGTGTGAACAGTTTTGAATGATTTCACAAAATTAAGTATGGAATCGGTGATTAATAACATCTCTGATTTAAATTGAATCAGTTCATAAAGTATATTTATCTTAAACCAGTCGTGACAAAAGGCTGGTTGCATATTCTTTAGGAAAGTTAACAACCAAATAAAAATGTTAAAATCATCACAATACTGATGTTGTCATGTTTTATGCTATTAACCAAATAGATTGTAAGTATTTGATGCATCACCCAGCCCTATTGCAAGTTACCTCAAAAATAATGCACGTGTGTTAATGCTTCTGATTTACATGCAAAATACTTGTTTTCAGGTGTCAAGCAAGGGGCCTGGTGTGAGGAAGCTTCTATGGTGTTCCGGAACCACGTTGAGAAAAAGCCGCTGGTGGCCCAGATTGAGTCCGTTGAGGAGGGGGAGTGGCCCTGGGAGCGCAAAATCTCTGTCTACCTGGTGGACACCACACAAGAGGACAATGACATCTGGATCCACAACATTATGGTGGAGTTTTTAGATGAGATCAGCAGTGCTGCTTGAGACTGTTACAAATACCCTTTCCCAGAACCATGCTGAAATCTGGATCTAGAATTCAAAAGCATGCGTGGTTGCGTCAGCTCATTTTATTTACACGTTCACGAATAGTTTCAGTTATCGTTCCGAGTGCCCTGGGAAAGGGATTTCTTTACCTGTTTTTGCTGTTGTGATAAATAATAATATTATACCATTGCCAAATTAACTCGTTCTTACCTGAACAGCTTCCATTTACTGTGTCTTTACCATAGGGCCATTTGTCTTGGAGTAATTTGATTTATTTATGTTGATTTTGTGTGAGACACTACTGCTTTGTATTGTTTATACTCTTGGTTTTGCACTTTGATTTATTTGCTGTGGTCTTTCTGTGTGTCTTCTGAAAGGAAAATGGCCTAATTGTAAAAGAACATTTGTATTTTGGTTCTCATGTTTGTTTAATTTCTAAGTTAATATTTGGTTCGAACCATTAAACGAAAAGACAACAACCCGATACACTTGGGTGACTCATTTGTCTCTGAAACTTGATTGGTGGGCTGGATGAATGGCGTCAGTGATTGCCAGGTCTACGCGTTGGGCGGGGCGAATATCTGCGCTACTCCGGGTTTGTGGAAACTCTTTGATCGCCACCGACTACTGGACTTTTTGAAAGAAGGCTCGAGCAGCGACTACTTTTAATATTTGGACTTTCTCCGCCGTGTCAGGCGTTGATCTTCTATGAACCTTGGATTTGAGAAATCATTGCTTGAGGTAGCAGCACATTTGTGTGAAATAGCGGCTCCGAAAAGAAACCATATCTGGTCAAAGTATTCAGCTGTCACATGCGCTATATATAGTGTGGGATAAGCGCTGTCTGAAGTAAGTGAGAATGATAGACTCTCCGGCACTAACGCTTTGTTTTCATCATTGCATAGAGCCATGAAACATACAAATACGCATTTAACGGGACAGATGAAGCTCGGAGATTATAGATTATTTTTGATTAATGATTAAGCTTGCGGTTCAAATGTCAAAAGTTATGTATATGAAACCAACACAACTTTATTCAGAGATCACTAATTGTAGTTTTATTTACTGAAGTGGAAAACAATTTGTTTGAGGAGCTGTCTGGAAGTGTGTATATAATAACTAGTTTATTGATTTGGGAAACCTAAACTAGAGGCAGTATGTTAATAATAAATTTGCATTATAGCGTGATGGTCAATGTCCTTGTCTATATTGAATTTACCAAGGACAATGGAAATGGTCCAAAGAGCAGAGGCCAGTCTTCAGTTTTACTTTCTCATAAGATATATTATTATAATATGCTCAATTTATCTGTTGTTTAAGATCATAATGTGTATGTGTATATGTATATATATTATATGTATATGTATATATATATATATATATATATATAAAACTAGCATGCATTTTAAAAAAGCAAGCATAGGTAAAACATTTTGCACAGAGACATTCAAACGTTTAAGTTTTAAAAAGCAGAGCAGATACTGTCCAAAGTTAAGACAAAATATGTGCATTTTCTGATTGTCCAATGTTAGCATAGTGTGTCCTCAGTTAATAGGAAGTACACCTGTGCTCTCCATAACCCATATGATTTGAATTTGTCTAGAATAATCCACTTAAATACTGTAGAAAATCATAAACTTTGAATTTAGAATAGGCCTAATTATGGATCTTTCTCTCTTGTCTTCACCAAGGTCCTGTGGTTGGGGGGCTCAACTGTTCCTGCCTCTCTCTTTTTTCTTTTCTTCTGTCCTCTTCTTCCCTTTTATCTTATTCGTCATGTTCCGTAAAGAGATGGAGAAGTACCGGGATGTGGATGAGGATGAGCTCTTGCAGAAGCTCAGTGAAGAGGAGCTCAGGAGACTTGAGGATGAACTTGAAGAGCTTGATCCTGATGTAAGTGCATTTAAATTAAGGTGAAACATCTCACATTCGACCTTAAAAGCTGCATGAATTTGCACACAATTCATAAATGTGCTCACATAGTTTAGTTGCCTTCTGTAATTTTTGTATTTTGACTTTTAAGTACTGCTTTGGCACTGAAAACTATGAAGTTGTGTGGCGGGATTGTTGTTTGTTTGTCTGGACTACTTGTCTTGATTGTGTTGTTTCCTAGAGGTGATTGTTTGTCTGGACTGTTTTTTTTTTGTTGTTTTTTTTATGTATAAGGGAGTTTGTTTGACCGGCCTTTTGCTACCTAGTCTGATTAGTTTGACTGGACTGTGTTGTTTCCTGGTGTTATTTGTTTGGGTGGACTGTTTTGTGTGTGTGTGTGTGTGTGTGTGTGTGTGTGTGTGTGTGTAATGGTATTTGTTTGACCGGACTGTGTTATATCCCATTTTTGTTTTATTTGGTGTTGAAGATTGTTTTTCAGTGCCATTATTGTTTAAGAAGTAAACTTTATTTTGTGTTTTTGTTTGTCTGGACTGTGTTGTTTCATTCATAGTCATGTTTGTTTGCTAGACTATTTTCTATCACGCATAATTGTGTTTTTTTTAGTGCATTGTATTGCTACCTAGTCTGTTATGTTTGTGTGGACTTTATTTCTTAGTGTTTGTTCGACTTGTTTGTGTAATGGTGTTTGTTTGACTGCACTGTGTTGTTTTATTTTGGACTGTGTTGTAGCCCATTATGTTTTGTTTGGTGTTGGACATTGTTGTTTCAATGCCATTTTTGTTTGAGAAGCCCTTTATATTTGTTTTTTGTTTTGTTTGTTTGTCTGGACTTTGACGTTTCTGAGTTTAGACTATCATGGTGGAGTCAGTTTGACAGGACTGTGTTGTTTTACAGTGGTTTGTGTGTGTTGTTTTACAGTGGTTCGTGTGTGTTGTTTTACATTGGTTTGTGTGTGCTGTATTGTATTGCAGTAGTGTTTTTAAGGGAATCCACTGTCGTAAGGCTGTGGTTCTCTCTGTTGATAGTGTTCTTTTTCTCACTCAGACCACAGTTTTTTTTTATTTTCTCTTCAGGAATCTGGTTTCACTCCAGCATCTAAGCACTTCTTGACAGATTTAGACACAGACGTAGGATAAATGTTCAGCAACAGAGAAGAGGGAAAAGAGAATTTCTTCTCCCTTACTGAGATGTTCAGCCAGAGGTGCAGAAGTTTACCATAAATACTGGTGCTGGAACAAAAGTTAATCCGTTCACATGTAACAAAAATAAACATTCTCCACCAAAGCCGAGCCTTTTCCCGAAACACTAAATTGTGCTATAAATTTAGCAGTGGAAATCTCTACTTTAATGATTTTAAATGTCACTTTAGAATTAATTTGTCTCCATTTGCTCAATTTTACCTGCGCTAAGAATAAACAATACTGAGGTGCCGTATAAAGTTCTGTTCTCTCTGAGTTCTCTTTGAAATGCTGTGTGTTCTGGATTCTATCACATTTAACATGCAGATACGTTGACATCCCCCCCCCTTTAGCTCTGCGGCCCTTTTTTGTGGATATGGGCTGATAGGCCCTGACTTAAAAGAATGTTATCATTGCTCACTGTTTCAGGCGGTGATGGAGTTTGCCTTTTCAGTATGTGGTTGAAAGTTAGAAAACCTGGGTTAGGTGCACATTCTTCATCTAATAAAACCTGTATCAAATAGTTGCAAAAGACGGAAATTGATGGAAACTGGTTCCTGTGACTGTACTTAGGTAAAGTGATGGTCCTAACATTCTGTGCGCTTTTTATGAAAGTTTGATGACAAAACTAATGTTTTATGAATTGTATTGTTTTCAGAACGCACTGTTGCCAGCAGGATATAGACAGAGGGATCAGACTAAGAAATCTCCGACCGGAACGTTCCAGAGAGATGACCTTCTAGCTCACCTGGAGAAACAAGCCAAAGAACATCCAGACCGAGATGATCTTGTTCCCTACACTGGCGAGAAAAGAGGTCAGAAGCGACTTGCATTTAGAACTTTTAGAAACTCTTTTTATACTTTCAATAGTTTGTAATTTGTCCATTAATAATGTCCAACAGTGTGTAACATGTACTGTACATCACAGAAGTTCTGTCATTTTTTTTCCCCTCTCTCTTTAACCTGAAAGTTATAAATATTGCCATTAGACTGACTTTTCAGCTTTGTGTTTGACATTTTGTAGTGAAATGACATTTTGTAGTGAAATGGCATTTTAAATGAACAACAAACTATTTTGTTCAACTAATAAAAATGTCACATTTATATTCACATCTAAATGAACATCTAAATGAAAGATTCATACCGTACACAGTTTGTATTTTACTCGTTTTGCATAACATGATGAAATTACAGCTAGAAATGATACACAGTTACATTGTTCACAAGTGGTATTTACTTTTTATTTGTCTTCATTTTCTTCCAATCTCTATTCAATTTTTTTCCCCCCATGTCTCGGTCTCATTTATGCATCAAACTTGTTTTTCACTGAAGGTATTGTCTCCTTTATTTAAAAGTATAATGACATTTTGAAATTAGTTTTTTGGGGGCAAAATCATGATTTTGAAATGACGGCACATGTAGGACATGAAGGCATTTTTCCCTCACTCTCTGTTTGTGTATGTGTGTATGTAGGAAAAGTGTGGGAGCCAAAGACAAAAGTGGACCCTATCCTTGAAGATGTCACTCTGGAGCCTGAACTAGAAGAGGCGCTATCTAGTGCAACTGATGCAGAATTGTGCGATATAGCAGGTACAGTGTTATATTACCAATTTAATTCCTGTATGTAGTAGACTATGCTTTTTTGAATCCAAGACACCATTTTATAAATGTAATTATGAAATTGTATTTTTAAAATAAATATATAATTCGGACTTTATATGGGTATGCACATAATCCGTAATGGATTTGAAAGAATCCAGTTTTTACTGTTATTTTGTAACCTCACTTAATCTTTATTAAGGCATAATCAAATTCAGTTCACTAATTTCAATATTAATTCATATTCAAGAGTCAATCCATCTGTAATTTCACTGACTAATTTGAACCTCCTCTGTGTGTGTCTATCTCACGATGTGCCTCTGTCTGGTCTGTCCTTTAGTCCTCTCCACTCCATTTTCACATCTTCATTCCTAATTCTCTCTGTCCTCTCCCCTGCTCCACCGTTTCTAAGCCACGGATCACTCCAGTAGGTTAATCTGCAACATTGTGTGCTGCTCTAACATTTCCAGAATGTTTCTTATACATTAGCTGAATATTTGCATGGGATGTTCAGCATATTATGTTATCTGCATGATGATTTAAGTGTTATTTCAAGGTTGCTTTAACCAAAAATGAAAACTGTTATCTTGTAGTAGTCATGATGTTCCATATTTAACTTTCCTTTCCTTTCCTTTCCTTTCCTTTCCTTTCCTTTCCTTTCCTTTCCTTTCCTTTCCTTTCCTTTCCTTTCCTTTCCTTTCCTTTCCTTTCCTTTCCTTTCCTTTCCTTTCCTTTCCTTTCCTTTCCTTTCCTTTCCTTTCCTTTCCTTTCCTTTCCCTCTCCACTGTATACTTCAGCTGGTACAGGAAAGGGCAGCATGAACATTCTTCAAAATTTCTTGTTTTGTGTTTCATGAAGAAACAAAATCATACAGATTTAGAACAACAGGGTAAATTATTAATTTGAAATTTTTTAAGTGAATTAGTCCTTTACGTGAAGCATTCATGTGTTAGTTCCTGAAACTGCGTATGCAAGTTTGAGTTCATAACAATGACTCATCCTTGTGCACTAAGGACACTTGGCTACCAAAAAAGGGGAACAAAGTTTTTCTGCTGGCAAAAAAAAAAAAAAAAAACCCTCTCCACTGTCAGCTACTCTACTCCCATTTAACATGATGGAGTGGTTTCCCTAAAAATGAGGTCAATTGTTTTTTTCCCCCTTTGGGATCATGTTTCAAAAACAGCAGGATTTAAGGACTTGGCCTAACAGTCTGAACATCTTATGTGTACAGACCGGTTACAGCTTCATATGGGAATGAGGTTAGTTCAGTTGTCTTTGGCCCATGGTCAACTGTCAGATGCAGCATACATTCCCGACTCTTAAATTGTACTTTCCTCTTGACTTGCTATTTAGATGTTTTGCGATCCTTGCGATTTTATTTTGGTTAAAGTCTAGTTAATTTGATGCCATTGCTGTTCTGCTTGAGATATTTTCGTCAGGTAAATGTGAATGATTTTCAGTTGATACCTTGGAAAACATGATTTTACACATGATTTACATGAGCAAGTCATAAATAGCAAACACTGCCTGTTTCATTCAGAGGATCATATATATAAATTAGAAAATCTTTTTCTATTGCTGCAGCCATCTTGGGCATGCACACACTGATGAGCAACCAGCAGTATTATGAAGCACTGGCCAGCAGTACTATCGTCAACAAACAGGGTTTGAACAGTAAGTGAATGCAGCACTTATCCTGTAATGGTTTTGTCTGGTTTGAAGCTTTATATTTGTCTGATTATTGTTTGTGATCAATCAAGTTTTTTGCATTAGTATTTGTTTGTGTTTGCATTATATTCTTTAATCAGAAGTAACTGTAAAATACAAGTTACATATTATATATATTAGTACAAGTTATATATTATAGTATATTGGATAAAGTTAGGTTGAAACTGCTTGGAAACTTAAGGCACACTGTAAAAAAGAAAGAAAATAAATCCTGTTAAATTCAAATAACTGGCAGCTGTGGTTGACAGTAATTCCCCGTAAAAAATACTGTGAAAATGTTTCCAGTTTTACAGGGATGCCTGTATACAACTTATAACCATTAAGTGATATAATGTTAACTTAACTACTTTAACTACCAAAATCTGCCTTTTTACCTTTAAATGTATCAATAACCACCACAATAATACAGGTGGCACAATAGAAAGCCATATGAATCAGTTCATCGTAAGTGGCCTGTTCTTAAAACATGGTCAATGCTGACATAGACGGTGCACAGGGTCATACGTACAAAGACAAATCACCATCAGGGTAACACACTTGATGCTAATATAATGCAATAAACATGAACTAAATGACATAAAATATCATTTGAAACACACTAATGTACATTACTGATTACAAAAATAAGAAGTAAAATATCTATGCGGTGTATGTAATGTGTAATGTTAAACCATGTACAGTTTTTCTCCGTATATGGAAAGGTACCGTAGTCAACCAATTAAAATGTTTTACTATAGCCGTTTTTACAGTATTTCTTTCTGTAAAAATTGCAAACATTTTTTACACTGCACCTTTAAACATGTCAAATGCAAAATATCAAACCATGTGGCATCTACAAACAAATTATGCTCAACCTTTCATTTTTTAAAGGACATTTTTGCAAATAATTTTAACCAGCTTCTCTTCAGGTAGAGAGAAAATAAATTCAACTTAGTTTGATATTTAATTCTGTAAAGTATTCCTGTTACTCAAACAGTAGAACACAATTTGAATCTTGAATGCATTGTCAGTTTGGATAAAAGTGTCTGCCAAATACATATATGAAAAATGTAAATAAATGTAATGCAAACCCATACATCTGTAATGTGGTTTGGGATCACATTAAATAGGTGTGTGCCGTGTGATATAGTATTGTGTTATATCTGGCACTGAACCACATGATTTGTTGTAATTTAGAGTTGTATTATAAACACAGGTGTAATCCAGTGCACTCAGTATAAGCCAGTGCCAGATGAACAGCCCAATGACACAGATGTAGAGGAAACACTACAGAGAATCAAAAGCAATGATCCAGATCTTATTGAGGTCAACCTAAATAACATCAAGGTGCCAGTTTCACTCTTTTATTTATACTTTCTGTTAAATAGTGTGTTTTTATGTGTCTGCTAGCCTGCCGTTTTGATGGTTTGCCCTGTTATGTTTTTCTTTTTCTTTCTGGTGATATGTAGAATATTCCAATCCCAACTTTGAAAGCGTATGCTGAAGCTCTTAAAGGGAACAGTGTTGTGGAGCGCCTGAGCATCGTTGGCACCAGAAGTAATGATCCTGTAGCCTTTGTGAGTTAAAGAAGCACGCTCATTCTCAAAGTTTAGATTTTTCAAATAATTTCAAATAAGAAATTATATTTTCCATAAAGAAAATGCACCCTGGAATTCCTTTTTGGAATTGTGACCCATGACAATTATTGTACACATTATTGTAATACTTAATCCTTACTTAATACATTATTGTAATACTTAATGAGTGTGTATATATATATATATATATATATATATATATATATATATATACACTCACCTAAAGGATTATTAGGAACACCTGTTCAATTTCTCATTAATGCAGCAATTATCTAATCAACCAATCACATGGCAGTTGCTTCAATGCATTTAGGGGTGTGGTCCTGGTCAAGACAATCTCCTGAACTCCAAACTGAATGTCAGAATGGGAAAGAAAGGTGATTTAAGCAATTTTGAGCGTGGCATGGTTGTTGGTGCCAGACGGGCCGGTCTGAGTATTTCACAATCAGCTCAGTTACTGGGATTTTCACGCACAACCATTTCTAGGGTTTACAAAGAATGGTGTGAAAAGGGAAGAACTTCCAGTATGCGGCAGTCCTGTGGGCGAAAATGCCTTGTTGATGCTAGAGGTCAGAGGAGAATGGGCCGACTGATTCAAGCTGATAGAAGAGCAACTTTGACTGAAATAACCACTCGTTACAACCGAGGTATGCAGCAAAGCATTTGTGAAGCCACAACACGCACAACCTTGAGGCGGATGGGCTACAACAGCAGAAGACCCCACCGGGTACCACTCATCTCCACTACAAATAGGAAAAAGAGGCTACAATTTGCACGAGCTCTCCAAAATTGGACAGTTGAAGACTGGAAAATTGTTGCCTGGTCTGATGAGTCTCGATTTCTGTTGAGACATTCAGATGGTAGAGTCAGAATTTGGCGTAAACAGAATGAGAACATGGATCCATCATGCCTTGTTACCACTGTGCAGGCTGGTGGTGGTGGTGTAATGGTGTGGGGGATGTTTTCTTGGCACACTTTAGGCCCCTTAGTGCCAATTGGGCATCGTTTAAATGCCACGGCCTACCTGAGCATTGTTTCTGACCATGTCCATCCTTTTATGACCACCATGTACCCATCCTCTGATGGCTACTTCCAGCAGGATAATGCACCGTGTCACAAAGCTCGAATCATTTCAAATTGGTTTCTTGAACATGACAATGAGTTCACTGTACTAAAATGGCCCCCACAGTCACCAGATCTCAACCCAATAGAGCATCTTTGGGATGTGGTGGAATGGGAGCTTCGTGCCCTGGATGTGCATCCCACAAATCTCCATCAACTGCAAGATGCTATCCTATCAATATGGGCCAACATTTCTAAAGAATGCTTTCAGCACCTTGTTGAATCAATGCCACGTAGAATTAAGGCAGTTCTGAAGGCGAAAGGGGGTCAAACACAGTATTAGTATGGTGTTCCTAATAATCCTTTAGGTGAGTGTGTGTATGTATGTGTATATATATATTTATAAATATATATATTTATTACATGGCTTGGTTGAATTCTAATGTAGAATGCGGTCTGTTATTTCTTGATAACAGATCGCTGCTAAGTATAACACACCGTTGCCATGGAAAACAGAGCGTTGCTATGGACGCAGGATTCTAACCGTAGAGACGGAATGGACTATTTTCTTTAGCGGAAGCAATACAATCAATAAACTTTCGTTTTTAAATCAATAAACTCCTTTTTAAATCAATATTTTGTGTCAAATTATTGATTTATTTGGTAGGTAGCCTGGCTACCGTAGCCATGTAATAAGCGGGATAATGTAGAGCAGTGGTTCTCAACTCCAGTCCTCAGGACCCGCTGCTCTGCACATTTTGTATGTCTCTCTTATCTGACACACTCAGTTCAGTTCATGGAGTCTCTCCTAATGAGCTGATGATCTGATTCAGGTGTGTTTAAATAAGGGAGACATACAAAATGTGCAGAGCAGTGGGTCCCGAGGACTGGAGTTGAGAACCACTGATGTAGAGCGAGGCGGTTGTTATAGCGAATACAACCCTTTCAGGCTGATTCAAGACCCCGACGCTCGGGGTCCTGATCAGCCTGTCGGGGTTGTATTCGCTATAACAACCGCCTCGCTCTACATTATCCCTTACATATATATATATATATATATATATATATATATATACAGTGCTATGCATAAGTGAATACACCCATGCTAAAGTTGACTAAAAAGAGGAATAAAAAATCATATTTTGGAAATTGAACTTAATGCCTTAATTAAAAAAATTAGGAAAAATCCAACCTTTAAGGACACCAATTTTCTTTGTGAATGAATAATGTATCGTAAATAAATAAATGTTCTTCCTTAAAATACATGGTGCATAAGTGTGTACACCCCTATGTTAAATTCCCATAGAGGCAGGCAGATTTTTATTTTTAATTATTATTATTTTATTTTTTTTAGGATACTATGCATCCTGATAAAGTTCCCTTGACCTTTGGAATTAAAATAGCCCCACATCATCACATAGCATTCACCATACCTAGAGATTGGCATGGTTTTATTTCAGTTAGCCTAATAGCTAGTTTGATTTGCATTGAGAGATGATCTTATGGAAAGTACCCCATGCCAATCTCTAGGTATGGTGAATGCTATGTGATGATGTGGGGCTATTTTAATTCCAAAGGCCAAGGGAACTTTATCAGGATGCATAGTATCCTAATTTTTTTTTTTTTAAATACTTAAAAATAAAAATCTGCCTGCCTCTATGGGAATTTAACATAGGGGTGTACACACTTATGCACCATGTATTTTAAGGAAGAACATTTATTTATTTACGATACATTATTCATGCACAAAGAAAATTGGTGTCCTTAAAGGTTGGATTTTTCCTAATTTTTTTAATTAAGGCATTAAGTTCAATTTCCAAAATATGATTTTTTTATTCCTCTTTTTAGTCAACTTTAGCATGGGTGTATTCACTTATGCATAGCACTGTATATATATATATACCGCATTCTACATTAGAATTCAACCAAGCCATGTTATATATATATATATATATATATATATATATATATATATATATATATATATATATATATATATATGGTATACACACACATTTTATTTTTATTCAGCAAAGAATTCAGTTTTTTGTGTGTGTGTATATATATATATATATATATATATATATATATATATATATATATAATAAAAATTCTCAAAAATATTAAGAAAATAATAAGAATATTTTTAATATTAATATTAAAAAATATGATTACACATTTTTAAATGTGCTTATAATAAGAGATGTTACCCAAGCACCAAATCAGTATATTAGAATGAAGGAATATTTCCAAAGGATCATGTGACTCTGAAGTCTGGAGAAATAATGCTAAATTCAGCTTTGTCATCACAGGATTAAATTACATTTTAAAATATATTAAAATAGAAAAAAACAAAAAACATTGTAATAATATTTCACAATTTTACAGTTTTTACTATATTTTAGATCAAATAAATGCAGTCTTGGTGAGCATAAAAGACTTCTTTCAAACACCATAAAAAATCTTACTGAGCCCAAACTTTCGAACGGTAGTGTCGATATTAAACGTGTAATGTTGTTTGGTTCACAGGCACTAGCAGACATGCTGAAAGTGAACACCATTCTGAAGAGTCTAAACGTGGAGTCAAACTTCATTACTGGAGCTGGAATTCTGGCACTCGTGGAATCCTTAAAGAGCAACACTACACTGCAGGAGCTAAAGATTGACAACCAGGTATGCTCACACACTTATACACATAATTAAGTTTTATAAAGGTCTGAGCCATTATCGATGAGGTCAGGGGTTCAGTCTGAAGGTAATGATGATGGAGGGGCAAATGAAGCCAAGTGGTAGAACTTCTTTAAAAGAGTTATTGCATTATATTCTGTATTTATATCTTACATGTATATCATCTGTGTATGTGTGATACAGAGCCAGCCTTTGGGTAATAAGGTTGAGATGGAGATAGCTAACATTTTGGAGAAGAACACTACTCTGTTGAAATTCGGATACCATTTCACCCAGCAGGGCCCACGCTTGCGTGGATCTAATGCCATGATGAGCAACAATGACCTTGGTAAGAAATACACGCTCTGATGCTGTCATTGATTGTTGTTTTGTGTGTGTGTGCACACGTGTGTTTGTGTGCTGGATGTGCTGAAATGGGTACAAAGCAGTTAAAAAATTTTTTTTTTTTTTTTTAAGAAGTCTCTTATGCTTACCGAAGCTACATTTATTTGGTTAAACATGCAGTACAAACGGCAATATTGTGAAATCTTATTACAATTGATGGCAAAGTTGACATGTCATATTATTATTAATGTTGAAAACCGTTGTGCTGCTTAATATTTTTGTGGAAACCATGATAAAAAAACAAAATTCTGGATACTTTGATGAATCGAAAAAAGAACAGCATTTATTTGAAATAAAAATGTCACTTTTTATCAATTTAATGCAGCCTTCCTTAAAGTATTAATGTCTTTAAAAAATCGTCTTACTGGCCCGAATCTTTTGAATGGTAGTGTAAGTATTGGTGTGTTCATGCCATGTATGTATTTACAGCACGTGTAGTTCGGTCGGACGCAGATGGCGCGATCACATTCACTCTGTCGGTCCCTGAGCTGGAAAGAGCCTTCTGTAAAAAGTTCAAGTTCACATCAAAACCCAAGTAAACAGAGTCTTGCCCTCCTTCTCTTCCTCTGGGCACTACCTGCTGTCTTTTTGCTCTTATTTTAGCCTTTTCGCAATACCTCAAGTCTCTGGATCGTTATGAACTTTTATACTTTTCTTCAAGCTCCCTTCTGCCGCTTCAGCATCTCACCTACTGCATTTCCCTCCATCAAAGTGAATTCAAAACCTGTCTGTTTCATTATCTGGTTGTTTCTTGGTCGTTTTGTTCGTCTGTGCTGTTGTGTTGTGCTGTTTGTCCGACTGTCAGATGGCTTGTCTTCAGGTTTTCAGGTTTAGTCTTTACTTTCTTTTGCATAGAGAGAGTATTCTGATGCCACATCTACATAAACATTATTGAAAATGGCCTCTGGCTTGCTGTGCATGCAGAGCTTTTTCTTTAAGGAATAGTTCTCCCCAAATTATGATTATTTTTCCAAACGTATATGGCTTTCTTTAAAAGAAGAATGAACAGAATGCCTCAATAAAAGTAATTGGGGACTGGAGCTTTTGAGCTCCAAAAAGCACCATAAAAGAAGCCCATTTGACCCGCGCTATATTTCAAGTCTTTTGAAGCCATACAAATTACACTTTTAATTGAGTGAACTATTCCTTTGATCGCAATTTCCAGTTTCTCTCTGTGGTATCTACAAATGCAATAAGGATTTCCCAATGTCTAACATAAAGTTTTTATGAAAAATTGTAAGAATGTCCTTTAATAGTCTTGGAAGAAAAGAAATCTGAAATGTATTGTTTTCCAGCAAAAAAAGCATGTATGAATTCATAGCATTATTGCAGTTACAGTATGGTTTTAAATGGCAGTTATTATAGCACATTATTTTATTTTTAATGTTTAGATTTTTTTTTACATTTATTAAATGTTTTCTTTTATTTATAAAAAAACATTAAGAATTTAAAGAAATGACGTGGGGCTAGTGAAAATTCTGACAGGGCAAGTAAAAGTAAAAACAAAGCAGAACATAAAATCTTTATTATTGAACCTGTTATAAATGAAAGTATAATTCCTAAGTATGTCACCTTTTTTTATGATCTCAAAAGTGATCCACCCTTTTTTGTTTGTGTGTGCAGTAAGAAAGAGAAGGCTTGAAGGAGGGCCCATCTTTCCTAAATGTCGGACAAACGTGTAGCAGCCGCGGGAGAACCCTCTATGGCCTGGGACCTGCACCAGTACACTGTACATCACATCACACCCCATCTCATCCCATATATCCTCCCTCCATTGCTGTTCCTTTTACAGGTAACCCACAGGGTCATCTAAAGAAAATTATTCAATTCAGAATGCTTTTTTTCAAAGCCCCAGATCTGTAAACCCGAAGGTACCACACCACTCTGTTTACCAGAGCGTTTTATAAATGTGTAAACTACCTGCCATAACATTAGTAGGGAAAAATCACCTACTTGTGTTGATGGAAGCAGTAAAGATGAAAATGGCGCTCAGTTTATCACAATGTTCTCGGCTGATATAATCTTCTTGCTGTAAACAGTTTGACCTTAAAGGCTGCCATTTTGCTGTGTTTGGATGCACACCAAGTGCATCAAACTTCCAACTTGACTGATTGTAGCTGTGGTTTTGCCTTCTCCAGGCCAGTTTGAGAGTTCTCACTTCAGTTCTCACTATAGTGGTAGTCCTCACGCACGTCGCATAGAAGCATGTTTTTACTGTGTGTTTTGGGGATATGCTGTAATTTTGACATGTTCTTCTCTCTTTAAATGTTTAACAACTGGTTAATTTGTCGTTAAGTCACTGTACTGTGGTTTCTAGTATGCGCATTTGACTGTAGAATCATGTGAGCTCCGCTATGCGGCGAATACCAATGGAAGTGCATTGTTGGTCCATATTTGTCGCCTCAAATCACCAACTCACATTGAAAATGAATGCGAATTCATTTTGCGAAGTCAGTATGAATGTACCTTTATTGGTCACCTGAAAGCAGCACAAAATCCAAACTCTATGTATTGGCACCTCTCCATCATATTTATGAAATTATTTATAGATTTTATATGCTTTTTTTGATGAGAGAAAACATCATCTTTCATGTTCAGGACAAGCTGTATTTCATTTTCCACAATTAGCAATAATATCTCTCTTTTATTATACTAACAATCTCTTTCTATGATAACCACTTATTATAAAATGAATTTGATTGACGTGTAGACTGTGTTCCCTCTAGTAGTGTTCCTCAAATGCTTTTTACTCTTGAGTGAGGATCATAACACACAATAGAAAACTTGTCATAAAACTATATGTATTGTTGTCCATGCCTGCTCTCACGAAGTAACGTTGTCCTTTTTTTTTTTTTTACTTTATTAGAATGGTACGAAACTTGGTGAAGGTTTTTGCACTTGTTGTGTGAACACACACACACACACACACACACACACACACACACACACACACACACACACACACACACACACACACACACACACACACACCAAAAAATCCTGGACATGATTCAAAAAGGTTAAATGGTCCTGAAAAAAATAGCCACACTTGTTCATGGTCAAAAATGTTCGTTCGAAAGACGAATTTCATCTATTGGAAATGTTGCGCACAAACAAATTCTTACCGAAAGCTAACTTGTTTAGATTTATGGCTTTGATTTTCTCACATTTTTAGAGTAAATGTTTTGGGAAATGTACAGTGCTATGCATAAGTGAATACACCCATGCTAAAGTTGACTAAAAAGAGGAATAAAAAATCATATTTTGGAAATTGAACTTAATGCCTTAATTAAAAAAATTAGGAAAAATCCAACCTTTAAGGACACCAATTTTCTTTGTGAATGAATAATGTATCGTAAATAAATAAATGTTCTTCCTTAAAATACATGGTGCATAAGTGTGTACACCCCTATGTTAAATTCCCATAGAGGCAGGCAGATTTTTATTTTTAAGTATTTAAAAAAATTTTTTTTTAGGATACTATGCATCCTGATAAAGTTCCCTTGGCCTTTGGAATTAAAATAGCCCCACATCATCACATAGCCTTCACCATACCTAGAGATTGGCATGGGGCACTTTCCATAAGATCATCTCTCAATGCAAATCAAACTAGCTATTAGGCTAACTGAAATAAAACCATGCCAATCTCTAGGTATGGTGAATGCTATGTGATGATGTGGGGCTATTTTAATTCCAAAGGCCAAGGGAACTTTATCAGGATGCATAGTATCCTAAAAAAAATTTTTTTTAAATACTTAAAAATAAAAATCTGCCTGCCTCTATGGGAATTTAACATAGGGGTGTACACACTTATGCACCATGTATTTTAAGGAAGAACATTTATTTATTTACGATACATTATTCATTCACAAAGAAAACTGGTGTCCTTAAAGGTTGGATTTTTCCTAATTTTTTTAATTAAGGCATTAAGTTCAATTTCCAAAATATGATTTTTTATTCCTCTTTTTAGTCAACTTTAGCATGGGTGTATTCACTTATGCATAGCACTGTATATTTCATATAAAAATGTTAAATGGTATTTTTAAAAAGAGACCAAACTTAAGTCTGAGCTCCAAAGCATTTAATATTTATGACTGTTTAAGTTGGAAATTAAATTTTCAGGTCCATGCTCAAAAAATGAATAAATTAATTATAACTACTGCATATATATATATATAATTTAGTACCATAAAATCCTCTAAAAATACAAAATGTTAAATAAAAAATAAAAATAAAATAAAACTTAACTAAAAAATAAGAACTAAAATGTAGTACAATCGTTTCATTGAAATAATTGTAAAAATAAATCAGTCATTTTTGACTGACACGTGAACAGTACCAGATGGATGTACAGGACATACAAATTACCATGTCAGTATTAAGTATTGTGATGGCATCATGCAATTAAGCACATTTTCTCCTGAATCCTCATTATAGTAATGTTTTTAGGTCAAAGTTCATTACAAACAACACAATTGTACTTAACAATTTAAATAATATAAATATTTGGCTAAATATAATTAGTATTTCATGCATCTTGTTTTTGAGATAAAATGTGACCTGGTCATTTTTTGGCAGTTTTCGTGAGACTAGGCATCATTTGCAATCTTGCATGTGCAGTGATTCAGTGTGTGTGGTGTGAATGAATGCTTTATTTCGGACATAAACATAAAACAAGTAACAAAGAAAGTAAACTGAAAAATACAAACAAACAAAACCAACAATTAATGATAATAATATGAAACCAACATGTCCGAAAAGGTGTGTGTGTGTGTGTGTGTGTGTGTGTGTTTTCTCAGATATTTGTCCGTGATCAGGCCTTACTCCTTTTGCACTCTCCCAGTACAGTAAAAGTCTGTATGTTTTATGGATGTAAACATTTTCCTACTGTTTAAAGGACAGAACATTTATAGGACTTTGTCTTGTTCAGAACCAAAAAGGGAAAATTCACTGCTGATTGTCTTGTCCCATGTTTGGAAGCAGGCCCATAACCATTGCCATAGAGTGCCTGGGCTGGTGCACATAATGTACATTTTGTTAGTGCACCTTACTGTATGTGGTTTATTGAGTAAATAAAGATTGAAAAAGTTCAAGGAAATGTTGCCCTCAGCAGAAAAGTTTTTTTTTTTTTTTTTTTTTTCAATGATCACATTCATACCGGGAATGCTATTTAAATATTTATGCTCATAAAAGTTTGACTAACAGTGCCACTTTATGGTTTAGTGTATTAATGGTGGCTGCACCCTTTTCAGATACAAAGAATCTGTTGGCTTCATGTGTTAGCATCATTTGAGACTTTGTGCTTTTTGTGCTTTCTTCAAAAGTTTAAAATGTATGTAAATGTTTAATGTAAATTTTGTTTTTAGTTTACTGCAGTGTGAAATTTGGATTAACATGCAAGTACATATACACTACTATTTAAAAGTTTGGAGTCAGTAAGATTTCTTTTAATGTTTTTGAAAGAAGTCGCACCAAGGCTGAAAATACAGTAAAACAGTAATATTGTGAAATATTATTACAATTTAAAATAGCTGAATTCTATTTTAATATATTTTCAAGTGTACTTTATTACTGTGATACAAAGCTGAATTTTCAGCATCATTACTCCAGTCTTCAGGGTCACGTGACATGATCCTTCAGAAATCATTCTATGATTTGCTGCTCAAGAAACATTTCTTATTACTGCCAATAGTAATAATTACCATGATACATTTTTGTCAGGATTCTTTGATTAATAGAAAATGCTAAATGGAACAGCATGTATTAAAAAAAAAATTGTAACATTAACAGTGTCTTCGACTTTTGATCAATTTAATTTAATTCTTGCTAAATAAAAGTATTAATTTCGTCAATTTTCGTACACCAAACTTTTGATCGGTGTGTGTGTATACATATATATATATATATATATATATATATATATATATATATATATATATATATATATATATTACAGTCTCTCAATTTGCCTAATATCTGTTCATAAAATCAAACATACATCATGAAAACTACACATTTCCTCTTAAAATATTGAAATATCCCAAATTCCATTAAATTCTGTTTTCAGTATTGAAACACAAACGCTAGATTTGTGTGACTGTTTTATTGTAGTGCCATACACATCAATTCTTGAGACAGACATATCACTTTTCATCTTTTTTTAAAACATTAGAGCCATTCATACAATTCATACGATTTTATTTCTTGTTTTACTGCAAGCCAAGCAAACAGAATATGTTATTATTGCTGAGAATGTTGTAGGTCACAGACAAAAATTCCCCCATGGCTCCAACCAGAGAAATTACAGTCCATTCAAAACACATAGAGTGTCCCTGTGAAACTGAGTTTCAGTCGTAAATCTGACGTAAAGCGCAATGACGATGTGAAAACGCATCTCGACAACACTGTTAAAATGAATTGAGGCATTACATGTTCCAGACTGATGATACTACAGTGCGAGTGTGACCAGATTCACCAGAATGAGCTAAATGGCATAGTGACAAATGTATAAAGGTTGTTGTCATTTAGCTTACAGCGTGGGAAAATGTTATTGCCTTCTTTATCTGATTGCAATCTCAAAACAAGATGTCAGTGAGCACACAAACACTATGGAAACACACATGCAAGACTAGAATGTCTTCAACAAAGTTAACGATACTTTTTCCTCATTTCGAACGCTAAATGAACACGGACAGGTGGAACAGACAATCGAACAATTCATGCATATATATATTGCTTTTTACGTATTGGATAATAAATAACTGCCAAAGAGATGATGTGATTTCAGGTTTCCGCGCAAAGATAAAATATGGCTTATATTCTGATAATTAACCCCTCTCGCTTGATTGATCGGTCACTAATATCTAAAGATCCTCACGAATCGAAATGTGTGAAAGGTAAATGGTGTTTTGCTCTAGTGTGCTCTCTTCCCGCCGAAGTCAGTACACGTTAAAATAATATCTAGCTGCGTGTGCTCAAGATTATTCAGGGTATTACTTCTTGAGCATGTCCTGCAGCGGGCCCGGTAGATACTTCATCATCGTGTCCATGATGTTTTCCTCCTCGTCGTCGTCTCCGCAGCCGGATGGTACTGCTTTCTTTGGACGGGTCAGACTGCCTTCGCTCGCCTGCTCCATGGCCGCCTGCGCCTCGGCTTCGGCCACTTCTCGCTTTTTGATGCCGTACTGATACACAACCATAGAGCATGACATTAAATGTTTAAAATTACAAATATTTGTATAATAAAAAACATTCCCTAGGCCATAAAAGTGCTTACAGCTACAGAAACTCTAATTTAAATCATGCAATTTAGAGTCTTAAGTTAATGTGGCCAAACCTTTGAATGTGATATGGTACTGAACGATTAAGTTTAGCAAGATATTGCCAAACAAAACTAACTGGAAGTTGTGTGCATTTATTTTATTTAAATCATTTTAAAACGGGTATTTTAAGCCTTTTTTTTGATGGTCATTAAAAATAGTCCACCTAAAAATGAATATTGTCCTGATGTACTCACCCTCATTTTGTTCCAAACCTGTATGAATTTCTCTCTTCTGTGGAACATAACAGAAGATATTTTGAAGAATGTTGATGACCAAACGGTTTTGGTTCCCAATGACTTCCATTGAATTTTTTGTCCATTTAGGCCCTGTTTACACCTGGTATTAAGATGCATTTTGGTCCATCGGATCACAAGTGGACGACACTAAATGCAGGTGTAAACGGGGTGTAAATGGTTTGAATTTGTCCACTTTTGACCACTTACAGAGTTAGTTGAAAACGCTTAGACCGGATTGATTTCATAGTGTAATTGCTCACCTATTCTCCGGCTGACCTAATGCGTAAACATTATGACGGGATTTAAACTTTGTCAGCTGGAGACCCAAGTTTGGGTGGAAGACGGAAAACATATCACAGCACAATGTTCTCTCACCGTTCCTCCACACACTTAGTGTTCGGCGTGGTCTTGCTGGCTGTCAGAGCAGAAACTAAAGCTGCTGCTCTCCTTATGCTTTTTCCATCGTTTCATCGTTCATATGTAAATTACTTAAGCTTATTTTGTCCATTAGATCAAAAGATCTTAAACTCGCCCATAGACCCTCCCCTCGAAGAAATTAGGGGCCGGTTTCACAAAGATAGCCTTTGACTATGGCTTAGATATAGTAGATAGTCAGACTTCAGATAGACATCTAAATCAGACTGTTGCACAAAGCACTTAAGACTCTGACTATCTTAAAGGGATACTTTACCTCTGGAAAGATGAATGTGTATTTAAAATGGGTCATTTATGTAGAAGAAATGTGAAATTATTTTTGAATTTGGAGCTTTCTAAACTGAGAAAATGTATTTTTGGCTTATGTGGATGAAAGACAACAACTCCCAGAATGCACTTGCTTCGCTGCCCTAGCCAGCCCTACCCTAGTCACTCCCAAGCCACGCCTACCGGTAAGAGAGCGCAGTAAACAACCAGGCTAGGCTACTTGTGAGTCACCGTGAGTCTGCCCGGGATTTCGAGATCGCCTAAAATGTCCGGGATTCGGCTTTTGCGTTCTACAGTCGCCATTCATTATGTTTACTGTGGCGAGCAGGATGAGACTGAGGGCCGCGGGAGAATAACGCGAGGCCGGTGGCGTGATTACTGATGAGCGGCACCTATGAGACGCACGCGCACCGGTCTCGTATCTCTCACGGAGGAGCGGGAATTTTCTTAGCAATGTTAAAACGCACATCAACCGATCACTTGTTTAGCGTTCATGTAAACACTGCTACATTCAGATTCACCAATCGGATTGAATTAAGTTAGATTGAAACAAAAGGTGTGCATGTAAACAATGAATGGCGACTGCAGAAAGCAAAAGCCGAATCCCGGACATTTTGGACGATCTCGACGGCCGGGAAAAAGAGGATGGTAACCCCTACTACTCAGCTTTCTCCTACTCAGCTTTCTCCTACTACTCAGCTTTCTCCACAGAACAAGAGCCTGCTAGCTTAGCTTCCAAAAAAAGATGGCTGACAGCCTGATACTATGTGTACATTCTGTGAGTGAGATCCCACCCTCTATGGGCGGGTTGAAAACATGCGGGACAGCCCCTACTACTGGCTGTAGTCTTTAGCCTCTGGCCAAAAAATCCTCAGATGGCGCAAAATGACGATTTTTGCGTCATCGGAGGATTTTTTCCAGACAAAAAATACATAAATCTCTCGGTAATTCGAAAATACTACAGGTTTTCTACTAATACAAAGCTTAATGCTAAATCCTGAAGTATCCCTTTAAGTAGGACTACACTGCAATGCATTCTGGGTAAAATAAGACACTTTTCAAAACAAAAAACATGGCGGATCGAGTAAGCGCATTCAACCCAAGGGTGCAGGGATTTGTATTATTTTGAAGTACCCCCGGACGCCGCCATTGGCTAACGGAACCCCACCTGCAGTTAGCATCCCATTGACTCCCATTCATTTTGGCGTCACTTTGACAGCGAATAACTTCACATCTGAGGCGTTTAAAGACTCCATTTGTCCATTATTTAATTCTAAAGAAACACGAAAATGTATAAAAGGCTCCATTACCTTGTATCTTACGTTATGGCCCTGTAGAAGCAGTTTTTGTAAAAGTAAGCTAACGATTGCGTCACAGCCACGCGACTCTCTGTCGCACAGTAGAGAATTACCGTATGGACAGGAGGAGAAGCTCGCGGGCAATCGGGAGGACGTCGAGGCAAAATGACAAAGTAATTAATCAGAACACCTACAAAATGTTTCTCCTGCTCCAAGATCATGGACAGCTCCTACTCACGCTCTCCGTCTCTGCGAGTTTCGGAAGGTAATGATTCAGATTGATCTTGGCACAGCCACTAGAAGACAGACGGTTTGCTCACGTCACATCTACGTCGTCGAGCTCAGTTTGAGTCTGCGCAGTACGCTGGACCCCCAGGAAGTAAGATTTTCTAATTGGCTTCACTTTGTCTCCGTTGAATCCAATGGGGTCGCTGTGTCCATTTCTTTTACTGTCTATGATTCAACCGCTCAGTGCAGTTTACCCCAGCGGAAAATATGTGTTTGTTGGAGGAGTATAACAGTTACAAGGACATTTTACTTGTGAAATTTAGCAGAGAATGTAGTAACAAGAAGAAATGTTTAAATTATGAGCCATTTTCCCTTTTCTTTTGGCTGTTTGTAATGCAAATGATTGTTACTGCTGGTTGCCAAGGTAACATAGTCTTAGACCTAAGTTAGCCTTGGGGGTAAGGTGTCAAATTTTTTTGGTCTAAATTAAGTCAGTCTTTATTTTTGTGAAACAGTCTAACTTGCATTAGACTAGTCTATGAGCAAATGTTAGACTTGTCTAACACTATAGACCGGTCTAAAATAGCTTTGTGAAACCGGCCCCAGGACAGAAGTGGTTGAAAGTGGACAAAAGAGACGGATTAAAACACCAGGTGTTAACGGGTATGTGTCTCCCTCGTCTACTTGTGTTCTGATCGGCCAAAACACATCTAAATGCCAGGTGTAACAGTCTGCTAATGTCAATGGGAACTGAAACTGTCTGGTTACCAACATTCTTCAAAATATCTTTTTATGTTCCACAGAAGAAAAAAGGACATACAGGTTTGGAACGACATGACGGTGAGTAAATTATTTTTGGGTGAACTGTCCCTTTAATAAGATAAAAAATATTGACTTGAGTTGACTTCAGAAGGTTTGGCAGAGACTTTAAGGATGGCTAATGATTATCTTCCAAGAAGCAAATGAAACTAGATGGCATTTGATAATGATGGCTTTATGTAAGATGTTCTACTGCTTGCTCTAACCTTGTCTCTGATGCCCTGTCTTATCACTTCCCGCTCTTGTTCCATCTTGGTGTGTTTGGCCTTCCTCTCTTCCTCCTCCTGTCTGAGAGCTTCCTGTCTCTCCTCTTCCTTCTCTTTTTCTGCTTCAGGGTCTTTGTCCTCCTCTCCTCCCAGCATTTTACCAACATCAGGGGGGCCTCCTGCAAACAGATAAGAGATGAGTTATGTTATAAATTAAAATGTATATTGTTGTTTTAATAGCCTATAATTTAGGTAGTGTAGGAGAACTACCATTCAAACATTTTTGAAAAGTCACTCCAGTCTTCTGTGTCACATGATTCTTCAGAAATCATTCTAATATGCTGACTTGATGCTCAAAAAACATTTCTTAGTATTACCAATGATGAAAAACAGTTGGGCAGTTTTTATAGTTTCGTGGAAACCGTAACACATTTTTTTCCCAAAAGTTCACAAGTTCAAAAGAACAGCATTTATTTGAACTAGATGAACATTATAAATGTCTTTACTGTCATTTTTGAATCAGATTATTGCATCCTTGCTGAATAAAATGAATTTCTTTCCAAGACAAACATACAAAAAAATCTTGCTGACCCAAAAACTTTTGAATGGTGGTGTATATTTGGTAGTTCTGAAATTACATTGGTTTGCTATAAACTGAAAAACACCATCCCACTTTATCTGGAGAAAAATAGAATGATGACGAAGCCAAAAAAGCCCAACCCAAAAGTGAACTTATAAATAAAACATTCACCAGAGCTGGTCTAACCTGGAGGCACACACACATTACACAGCATCAGAGAAAAATATCAGATGAAGAATCTATCCAACCACTGAATGAAGTACTGTCTGTGGAATTAAACAGAAACACTGTGGAGCATCCTAGCAGGAACAGGAATAATTTATGGACTGGTCACAGTACCAATGCCTCTGTCCCAGGGAGGCCTCGACACACTTCCAAAAATATACAGAGGGAATGTCACCTTGCCTCTATAGTACTGAGAGAACATTAGTTTCAGATCTCCCAAGACTTCTTCAGCAAAGTCTGAAATGTGAAACGAGGATATATGCGCCAATGATCTGGCTTTGTGTGATGTGAAGAAGAGAGGGAGTGTGCTATGTATCAACAATTTCTGTGGTCTGGCTCTCACCACCCACTGAAACACAAACTGTGCATCATCAGAACATTCCACAAGGCGAAGAATGTTCTAACTAGTGCAAAATCAAGGGAGAAGGAGAGTATACGCATAAAGAACGAGATGGAAGCCTGTGGCTAAAAGAACCAAGATGTCCAAACAGGTAAGAAAATAAAATAGACTGAAAAATATTGTAACACCATAAGTGGCTGGATTGCCTGAAAACTTTCCAAGTATCTTTTATCTTATTAGGTTAAAAAATGTATTACTTTGAGATCAAATTACAATTGGTGGACCAACTTTCGAAGACATTGATTAGGTGTAGATTATAATTTAATTTGTTGTTGCAGATTATTTCAATGTCAGCAAGTGTTAATTGTGAGACAATGAACTTACTGATATTTTATATTCTGCTGATTGACCTTCTGCCTATAGGTGGCACTATTTTTATTTGGCGGCGGGGGGGATATTTGTGTATGTTTTCGAGTGTATATGTATATGCTCTCTGTGCCTCTGTGTCTGTATGCGCTCTTGAGAGCCTGTTTATTTTTCAGTGTAGTGTATGTCTATGGAAGTCATGTTCTTGACTCCTGTGAGTGAATTTGGGGCAAATTTAATCCATAGTGTCCAATATCCTTGAATTTTAGCTTTAAAAACAGAGTATATAAAAAGAATGAGCAACAGCAACCATATAGACATGGTGAAACAAAAATTCACCAGTCTGGTTCACTTTACAGTGCTAACATATGGTGTTGCATGTGCTCTTTTCCAGATTTGTACCTCTCGACAGATGGCATCGAAATGGTTCTCCTTCTGAAACGTTGAAACAAAGCTGGTATTTTCACACAAGTCTGTGATTGAAGACTCACTGTCCCTAATATACTGCTCTGAGACTGAAATATTTAGTCTTGTGAACAGTGAGGGCAGCTGGTGCTCTTCACACTGTCCTCTGCTGCTGTCAGCTGCTCTGTGGCCTCGCTCCAGCGGTGACATCAGCTCTTCTACTGTAAACACACTCCAGCTCGCGTCTGAAAGCGCTGAAGCAAATATTTGAACTGCATGGCCATTTGGGCATCCACATCACAGGACCTCACCACATCACTCCACACAAACAAGCTTTCACATTAGGCATATTGAAGGTGAGAGATGGTCCATTATTATATGAACCAGAGCCTTGCCTCTAAATTCATGCACCATGGTATTTATATGGTACTTCATGGTATGAATCCTAGAAATACAGTCCAGAAATACACGGTAGGGTAGAGACCTTGTTAGATAGTCTTTTCTTCCATATTGTGACGTATTTCCGAATTAAACTGCTTCTCGAACGAGAAAAAATGTTGGGCGGGACTTGATTTTGTCCATCAGGAATTGAATGGATGGTTTTGGTTTGCTATTGCTGTGATTTCACGTGAGTGACAGGTTGTCCCGCCCTCATGCCAGTAAACACATCATCAGAGAAGAGATGTTATAAAAGGGAGGGTAAGTCATTTTTAATCAAATAAATTACTAGTACACATTAATAAAAATAAATAAATAAATAAATAATAATAATGATGTGCATTTTTTTTTTTTTTTGAATAAGGCAATATTGCATACAAATAATTTTGATTTCAGGGTGACTTTAATAAACTATTATATTGCATAAAAATAGCCGAACACGAAAAGTAGCTATAAGCACATAATTTGAAATATTTATTTAAAATCAATTCAAATCAAAAATCTAATTTTATTGAACAAAAACATATTTAGCTGTGTCTAACCCTGTTCCCACATGATTTTTTGCCAATTTCAAAACATGTAACATTACTTAAAATTGGTGACTTCATTTGGACCCTTACTATGTTATGATGGGAAACCAAGTGGTACCTTAGTAAACATTAAATAATAATGAACTGCACGTATACAGCATTCATTAATCTTTGTTAATGTTGATTTCAGCGTTTACTAATACTTTATTAAAATCTTGTTAACATTGTGTAAATGCACTGTGAACATCATGAACAGCTGTATTTTTATTAACTAACGTTAACAAAGATGAACAAATACAGTAACAAATGTATTGCTCATGGTTTGTTCATGTTAGTTAATACATTAACTAATGAACCTTATTGTAAAGTGTTACCAAACAAGTGAGCAATATCTTTCAAATTTCTTGTAGATTTTTACACAAACTTACTGCATTTGTTAAGCTTAAAGGGTTAGTTCACCCAAAAATGAAAATTCTGTCTTTGTTCTTGCTGTGTAACACGAGAATGAACCTCATTGGTTCTTGCTGAATCTCAAACGTGCTACGTGACACGAGAATGAACCTCACTGGTTCTTGCTGAAGCTCAAACGTGCTGCGTAACACGAGAATGAACCTCACTGGTTCTTGCGAAAGCTCAAACGCGCTGCGTAACACGAGAATGAACCTCATTGGTTCTTACGGAAGCTCAAACGCGCTGCATAACACGAGAATGAACCTCACTGGTTCTTGCTGAAGCTCAAACGTGCTGCGTAACACGAGAATGAACCTCATTGGTTCTTGCGGAAGCTCAAACGTGCTGCGTAACACGAGAATGAACCTCATTGGTTCTTGCTGAAGCTCAAACGTGCTGCGTAACACGAGAATGAACCTCATTGGTTCGTGCGGAAGCTCAAACGTGCTGCGTGACACGAGAATGAACCTCATTGGTTCTTGCTGAAGCTCAAACGTGCTGCGTGACATGAGAATGAACCTCATTGGTTCTTGCTGAAGCTCAAACGTGCTGCGTGACACGAGAATGAACCTCACTGGTTCTTGCTGAAGCTCAAACGTGCTGCGTGACACGAGAATGAACCTCACTGGTTCTTGCTGAAGCTCAAACGTGCTGCGTGACACGAGAATGAACCTCAATGGTTCTTGCTGAAGCTCAAACGCGCTGCGTAACACGAGAATGAACCTCATTGGTTCTTGCGGAAGCTCAAACGCGCTGCATAACACGAGAATGAACCTCATTGGTTCTTACGGAAGCTCAAACGCGCTGCATAACACGAGAATGAACCTCACTGGTTCTTGCTGAAGCTCAAACGTGCTGCGTAACACGAGAATGAACCTCATTGGTTCTTGCGGAAGCTCAAACGTGCTGCGTGACACGAGAATGAACCTCATTGGTTCTTGCTGAAGCTCAAACGTGCTGTGTGACACGAGAATGAACCTCATTGGTTCTTGCTGAAGCTCAAACATGCTGCGTGACACGAGAATTAACCTCACTGGTTCTTGCTGAAGCTCAAACGTGCTGCGTGACACGAGAATGAACCTCACTGGTTCTTGCTGAAGCTCAAACGTGCTGCGTGACACGAGAATGAACCTCACTGGTTCTTGCTGAAGCTCAAACGTGCTGCGTGACACGAGAATGAACCTCACTGGTTCTTGCTGAAGCTCAAACGTGCTGCGTGACACGAGAATGAACCTCACTGGTTCTTGCTGAAGCTCAAACTTGCTGCGTGACACGAGAATGAACCTCACTGGTTCTTGCTGAAGCTCAAACGTGCTGCGTGACACGAGAATGAACCTCAATGGTTCTTGCTGAAGCTCAAACGCGCTGCGTGACACGAGAATGAACCTCACTGGTTCTTGCTGAAGCTCAAACGTGCTGCGTGACACGAGAATGAACCTCACTGGTTCTTGCTGAAGCTCAAACGTGCTGCGTGACACGAGAATGAACCTCAATGGTTCTTGCTGAAGCTCAAACGCGCTGCATAACACGAGAATGAACCTCATTGGTTCTTGCTGAAGCTCAAACGCGCTGCGTGACACGAGAATGAACCTCATTGGTTCTTGCTGAAGCTCAAACGTGCTGCGTGACATGAGAATGAACCTCACTGGTTCTTGCTGAAGCTCAAACGTGCTGCGTGACACGAGAATGAACCTCACTGGTTCTTGCTGAAGCTCAAACGTGCTGCGTGACACGAGAATGAACCTCACTGGTTCTTGCTGAAGCTCAAACGTGCTGCGTGACACAAGAATGAACCTCACTGGTTCTTGCTGAAGGTCAAACGTGCTGCGTGACACGAGAATGAACCTCACTGGTTCTTGCTGAAGCTCAAACGTGCTGCGTGACACGAGAATGAACCTCAATGGTTCTTGCTGAAGCTCAAACGCGCTGCATAACACGAGAATGAACCTCACTGGTTCTTGCTGAAGCTCAAACGTGCTGCGTGACACGAGAATGAACCTCACTGGTTCTTGCTGAAGCTCAAACGTGCTGCGTGACACGAGAATGAACCTCAATGGTTCTTGCTGAAGCTCAAACGTGCTGCGTGACACGAGAATGAACCTCACTGGTTCTTGCTGAAGCTCAAACGTGCTGCGTGACACGAGAATGAACCTCACTGGTTCTTGCTGAAGCTCAAACGTGCTGCGTGACACGAGAATGAACCTCACTGGTTCTTGCTGAAGCTCAAACTTGCTGCGTGACACGAGAATGAACCTCACTGGTTCTTGCTGAAGCTCAAACGTGCTGCGTGACACGAGAATGAACCTCAATGGTTCTTGCTGAAGCTCAAACGCGCTGCGTGACACGAGAATGAACCTCACTGGTTCTTGCTGAAGCTCAAACGTGCTGCGTGACACGAGAATGAACCTCACTGGTTCTTGCTGAAGCTCAAACGTGCTGCGTGACACGAGAATGAACCTCACTGGTTCTTGCTGAAGCTCAAACGTGCTGCGTGACACGAGAATGAACCTCACTGGTTCTTGCTGAAGCTCAAACGTGCTGCGTGACACGAGAATGAACCTCAATGGTTCTTGCTGAAGCTCAAACGCGCTGCATAACACGAGAATGAACCTCATTGGTTCTTGCTGAAGCTCAAACGCGCTGCGTGACACGAGAATGAACCTCATTGGTTCTTGCTGAAGCTCAAACGTGCTGCGTGACACGAGAATGAACCTCACTGGTTCTTGCTGAAGCTCAAACGTGCTGCGTGACACGAGAATGAACCTCACTGGTTCTTGCTGAAGCTCAAACGTGCTGCGTGACACGAGAATGAACCTCACTGGTTCTTGCTGAAGCTCAAACGTGCTGCGTGACACAAGAATGAACCTCACTGGTTCTTGCTGAAGGTCAAACGTGCTGCGTGACACGAGAATGAACCTCACTGGTTCTTGCTGAAGCTCAAACGTGCTGCGTGACACGAGAATGAACCTCAATGGTTCTTGCTGAAGCTCAAACGCGCTGCATAACACGAGAATGAACCTCATTGGTTCTTGCGGAAGCTCAAACGTGCTGCGTGACACGAGAATGAACCTCATTGGTTCTTGCGGAAGCTCAAACGCGCTGCGTAACACGAGAATGAACCTCATTGGTTCTTGCTGAAGCTCAAACGTGCTGCGTAACACGAGAATGAACCTCATTGGTTCTTGAGGAAGCTCAAACGCGCTGCGCAACACAAGAATTAACCTCATTGGTTCTTGCTGAAGCTCAAACGTGCTGCGCAACACAAGAATGAACCTTATTGGTTCTTGCTGAAGCTCAAACGTGCTGCGCAACACAAGAATGAACCTCATTGGTTCTTGCTGAAGCTCAAACGTGCTGCGTAACACGGAAATTAACCTCATTGGTTCTTGCTGAAGCTCAAACGTGCTGCGTGACACGAGAATGAACCTCACTGGTTCTTGCTGAAGCTCAAACGTGCTGCGTGACACGAGAATGAACCTCACTGGTTCTTGCTGAAGCTCAAACGTGCTGCGTGACACAAGAATGAACCTCACTGGTTCTTGCTGAAGGTCAAACGTGCTGCGTGACACGAGAATGAACCTCACTGGTTCTTGCTGAAGCTCAAACGTGCTGCGTGACACGAGAATGAACCTCAATGGTTCTTGCTGAAGCTCAAACGCGCTGCATAACACGAGAATGAACCTCATTGGTTCTTGCTGAAGCTCAAACGTGCTGCGTGACACGAGAATGAACCTCATTGGTTCTTGCGGAAGCTCAAACGCGCTGCGTAACACGAGAATGAACCTCATTGGTTCTTGCTGAAGCTCAAACGTGCTGCGTAACACGAGAATGAACCTCATTGGTTCTTGAGGAAGCTCAAACGCGCTGCGCAACACAAGAATTAACCTCATTGGTTCTTGCTGAAGCTCAAACGTGCTGCGCAACACAAGAATGAACCTTATTGGTTCTTGCTGAAGCTCAAACGTGCTGCGCAACACAAGAATGAACCTCATTGGTTCTTGCTGAAGCTCAAACGCGCTGCGTAACACGAGAATTAACCTCATTGGTTTTTTGCATGTCAAGTGAACATGCTTGAGCCTACGTTTACCATAACTGATGTGTGCGTTGATGAATGTTTATATGTGAATAAAAGCCTAAATTCAACCTGCTGTTCATATTAAGCGATCGTGTCTCTAAAGAAAATTTGGACTAAACCGTTCAATTCATATGAATTTGTTTTAAGATCTCTTTATGAACTTTTTTGAAGCATCAAAGTGGTAGTTGCGTAGTTGTCAATGGAGGGACAGAAAGCTCTGATTTCATCACAAAGATTTTCATTTGTGTTCCGTGAGTAATTATTGACATTATTATTAATCTGTCCCTTTAACCATTCAACTATTACGAGAAAAAAAAATCGAATTTTTCTTTTAATGTATGAAAAAAAACAAAAAACATCCGTTTCAAAATTAGCTAGACTAAATGTGTAACCCTGTTAGCCATTATGCCATTGTTTATTTTAATTTAATCAAATTGGTCTAAGTAATTTTGATCTTTAATTAATATAGACAATAAATGAATAGACTGAAGGTTAAGAACCTCCTTCCACGGACCATTTCTTCGAAAGGTAGAAAAAAAAAAAAACTCAGGTCTTCTGTACCCCATTCGTAGAAAGCGCCTAATAATGATGATGAGAGGCAAATGGCATGCTGTACGGGACAGTGTCCTCCAAGCAGAGGTACACAGTGTGTCTCTGACACGGAAGAAGCCCAACGCCGACTAGTGTTGCTTCAGACGGTAGCATAACCTTCTCTCTGGTGCGTAAAGCTGAACACCGAACGACTTTCAGGGAGCGCGCACGTGACCGCTGCTGCAGCACTACAGCACTGATTCAAGTCTTTCATTGCAACTTTAATCTTCTAATGGGAATATACACTCACCTCCCAAAGCTGCCTTCATCAGGAAATTCATGATGGCTTTTCAAGTGTCCTTGTCCTTGGCACTTCAAAAACGTGAGAGCAGATATCGTTTTACTGCCAGATCTGTAATTAAAATAAACATTGGTTTCAATAATAATAATGACGATAATAAATGAAACGCTTAAAATATTAATATCTATCCTTTATACATAAACATAATAACAAATTTTACGCGTAGACTTAATAATATTAATAGCTAAATTGACGAGACTGCAGCTCAAAGCATGCACAACTTGATCAGAACGCTTTGTCCTTCAGCTCAGAAGGTGCAATGTGAAACCGGTTTTGCACATGTATTTTCTTTCATCGCTGGTCTTTTGACTTAAAATAATCGAGCAAATGTCACTCACATCTTCCACTGTGACAGATCATCAAATCCCTCCGTGCGACTGATGCTGATAGCGACAATTAGCCTGTCATACTAGCAAACCCACAGTGCTGAGCTAATTCAATTCATTTGCGTCACTGTCTATCACCACCGTGCGTATTTTAGATTAAAAAATATATATATACCTATCAACTTCCGGGGGCAGAGATCCAGAAGGTAACTTTGTACTTAGCGACCAATGACTCCCTTAATCCAGTGCAGGACAGTAGTCATATGGCCCAAGCTCGCTAGGATCTCTACAAAGTGTTTTGCGTTAGCAGTCGTTTCGACCTCAGTAGTCTTGGTGCATTACCTTACTTGAACCCCCGCCGCAAAGGCTCGGCAGTATCTAATACACAAGCCGTTTTCAGCACCACCGTCGCTGGACAGCGCCTGCTCGTGACCGCGCACCTCCAAAAACCCTAAGAAATGCGATGTAAATACCTGCAAAAGGTCCGCGGATGGAGCGAGCAATCGTGCCGATTCGGAAGTTGACGTGGGCCAGTTGTGGAGGATGTGTATGATTAACCCACTGTGAGCATCCCTGATTCTCCAGGCGTCTCTTCCTGCTCGCCCAGCGCCTGTTAGAGTGTTAGCCACGGGAACTGCAGCAAGACGGTGAAAGCCCTGAGCATCACAAGCAGCCTTTTTCCATCAAAACATCCCACGTTCCCAGCCGGAGAGCGGAGCAATTAATTGGAGGTGCCGGTGTGAAACGCGCCTCTGCCAATGCTTAGCAGGTGATCCTTCCGCTACTGTTGTAAGCTTCGTGTAACAGATGCTGTCAGACCTGGAGAATGAAAGATGGATGGATCTTCACCCCTCATGACTTAGGCGTCGAAGTCTCTAAAGAGAAAGTGCTGATTCAAAATCTTTGGTTCAGACTGGGCTTGCCCTTTACAGGTACAACACACCCACATTAACCTTGGATGCACAGTGGCCTCAAAATGCAATGTATATGGACACTTCAGTCACATCTAAAGTAGTTAAATTAATGTGATTGCATTCGGTAAGAAAACATCAAATGTACAATACACACAATCATTCACTTTTTTTTTTGGTATTCAAATTAATACTTCTATTCAGCATGAAAAAAATTGAGAGTAAAAATAGGCCTAATGTTACAAAAGATTTCAATTTAAAATAAATGCTGCTCTTTTGAACATTCTATTCATCAAAGAATCAAGGTTCCCACACAAATATTAAGCCGCAGAACTGTTTTCAACATCGTAAATAATAAGAAATGTTACTTGAGCAACAAATCAGCATATTAAAATAGATTTCTGAAAGTAATTTTCTGAGTAATGATGCTGAAAATCCATCTTTGCCATCACAGGAATAAATTACATTTTAAAATATGTTCAAATAGAAAACAGTTATTTTAAATTGTAATATTTCACATGATTACTGTTTTACTGTATTTTAGATGCAGCCTTGGCGAGCAGAAGAAACTTCTTTCAAAAACATCAAAAATCTTGCCGACTTCAAACTTTTGAAATCTCTTAAAAATTACACTTTATCAGGAATTATCAGGACACTTTATGGTTGTCAAACACCTGTTTTTATTCTCCTAGGACACCTGTGTGAACTCATGAAAGATTACTTCATACATTACCTAAAACTGCACAGTGGACAGTTGGTTTAAAGTAAATTAAAAAAATTAAGAAAAGTTCTGAGAAACAATTCATTTAATGTGAATCATAAAAATAATCACAATAACATAACCATGAACCATTTTTCAACAACATCGGCTTTAGGCATTTGCCAATCACTTTAAGTGCTCTGCATTGACAAACTGAATGCATGAGGTCACCCTTCCCATGCTAAAGAAAGATAGCTAGAAAGAAAAAGACAGATATGCGTTTTATATTCACACCAGAAGCATGAAGTGGCATTTAGCAGGTTATTTTGATCCAAAGCATTCTGCAATACAAGTACTAGGGACAAGAACATTGCATTTAAAGGGGTCCTATTATGCTTTTCCACTTTTTTCCCCATGGAAAACTGCTAATCACAACACACTGCTAACCAATACAATCACAAATTTGTATTTCGGAAGAAGGGGCTTCATCGAAATCAGTGTTCGAGCCAGAGAGGTGCTGTAATAATGTAAAATATGTAGAAAAAAGAATGCGTTTTTTGAACAATCAAGCATGAAAACATATTACACCCCAAAAACAAAATCAAGACTTCGTAAAAGGGCATGATACCCCTTTAAGCACAATTTTTTTTTTTACTTGGAGTGATTTTTCAAGATGTGTATGCAAGCTGTCTGACACCAGAAAGAATCAATATCCAGTAAGACCTTGGGGACACCTTAAAGCCGAAGACACACCACATGACTCTGCATGATTCAAACACACCCTCGCTCAACACTGCAGTGCGCAAAGGTTCTCCCTACAGTCATAACACCTCCCTGTTGCTGTAGTGTTATTAAAAACTGCACTGATGCAACTGACCCATGAAAAGGTTTGGTATTCCGGTGCTCTCTCTGCTGAGAGGAGACTGTATGTTTACCAAACTGAAAAGTATATTTCTTTAGTATACACTTTTAAAAATAAAGGTTTTAAAAAGGCGGGTTATGCCATGTGTATAGCTTTCTTATTCATTTTCGTTCATTGTAAAGCATTATCTGCACTGTAAAAACAAACTTCTTTTCTTCTGTAAAATCAACTTACTTAATGAATGTGATTCAGATAGCATAATAATTTGAGTTTCTATTTATTAAACCGATTTCCTTTGTTGTATTAACTCAAATTTTTTATTTCAATGAACTCAAAATTTTAAGGCAACCAGGTAACTTACTTGTTTAAGATAAACCAACAACATTTTTTACAGTGTATTGTGAAGGGTCATATTCTGCACAGTCATGCAGAGACGAAGCACAACCAAAACAAAGTTCTTCCGCAAAACACAGTTTTCTTTTTTTAACCAAAAGAGGGACCTTAAAGAGCCTTTTTCCAATCTAAAGAACCGTTTGTGCATTTGAAAGGCCCCATGGATGTCAAAGTTTGTTCATGGAGCCGTAAATGCAGATAAAGAACCTTTATTTTTAAGAGTGCATGTCATCAAAGTGGACAGGAGTAGAAGCAGTTCAGGAGGACATGTTTCACAACAATGTGATTTCGTCTTTTTTTCTTTGTTCAAAAATGAACAACCATCCACTTTTCTTTATTTCTTTCATCACGCAGATACATGTCTGAGTTTGACAAAGGGGGCATAGCGGGTCATTATATCAAGCAATGAACAGAAACGCCCACTGAGATCATCAGTTGCATTGATCATGAATGTAGATCAATATTAAGGGACTGAGAGAGAGCGAGAGAGAGAGAGAGAGATGATGGTTTACGGTCCAACTGTTTCTGCTGAATTTTTGTTCTGTGAGCATTTATCACTTCTGGACTGCAGCCAAATGGGAAACACTGATTTATTCGCTCTCAGGGCAGAGAGCTGAGTGGACAAAAAGAGGAGGGAGCGGGGAGAGGAGAACTGACTGATTATTGAAGAACTGGAAGAATAAGAGAAAGAGAATTATGTGTTTGAAATGTCTTATAAATATCGTGCACAGGTCATATTCATCTCTGCCATCTCCCTTCCACCGTGTAGAGCGTCCCTGAAGAGTTATTCGTGCTGGCGTTCCCCGTTTATGCAGGTCAGAACAATTTGAACAGGCTATGACTGTCTGCAACAGAACTCAGCAAAATAGGGAGGGACAGCATGAGAAAAGACATTTTGCATTGAGTCTAGCTCTAAAATGTGATGAAGTGAAAAATAAACCTGTAGGCCTACTTATTCCAAAAGTGTGAATGGTGGTATCCCTAATAACGCACTTTATGTACACTACTATTTTTCATCACATACTATTACTTATTTCTCGGTTAGTCATTTTCCCAACAGTGACAAATAATTATTTTTTGTAAGTAACCTGGACTGTCTTACTTGTAAATGTAATCTTACTTAGCCATTTTTGATTTCAATAATTCTGGAACTGAATGAATATATTTACTTGGAGGTAACAGCAAAAGTTGGAAATATATACAAGATAGAAGTGAAGAGCTGATATCTTACACTGAAAAATGTGAAATGACTGTGACATTTATTTAAAGTGTCTGTTTTGTTCATACTTACCAAAGAAAATAAAATAAAAGAAACATTTTTAAAAAGTATTTTACGTTCAACATTGGAGTGTTGATGTTCATAACATACTGAAATTATTGTTGTTTTATTCATTTTTCTGGTGTTTAGTAAATATAACAGAAAATATGATGCATATTTAAAAAAGACATATCAATAAATAAAGGTCTTTCAGTTGTCAGTAAGTAAAGTTTCAGTTGTCAGTAAGTAAAGTAAATTCAACATTGGCTGACAAATTGTTTTTAGTTTTATTTTAAGTGCAATTTTTACTTTTTCTCCAGCTTTTGTTTATGATAAAATTAAGTTGAAAATTTGTTTTTGTATATTTGAGCTACATTAAATAACATTTTGGCTTATGTCTAAATAAATATTTTAAGGTAGGCTATGTGGTCTTTATAATAGGCTAAATCTTTTTTATGAATATTTTTGTCTTGAAGAGAATACATATGTTTGATTATTATTAAACGTTTAAGGTCTGAACCAAACCATAAATATGTAACTTGAGAAAAAAAAAGCATTTATCTCTAACAAATTCAAATTGATTCCAAAAAAGAAAGTTGGCTCTTTTTTCAGTGTAGATCTTCATAATTCAAAAATAATTTGTTACCAGTGACAGCAGAATAGTTATTTGTCACATTTTAGATAATGACTAGTAAAAAATTACATAATAGCCCACTGCTGAGATAATGTGAAGAAAAAATACTAGTCACAATTGAAGTAGCCTAAAAAAAAAGCACTATTTAAAGTAAAAAAAATGATAGTAGGCTAAGTTTAAAGAAACACATATTAAGACGGCTTGCCATATGTACCTGTCATTACGTGGTTATCCCGTGACAGGATAACCTCATTAAGTCTGTGGACTGTTTGGTGCTTGTCTTTGCTTTGAAAGTGCCCTTCCTTCCCCTCTCTCACGTTTCACTGCGACACGCTGGGTTAAGAATGCTCTGCTACACTCCCACCCCTCCCCCATCCACGCCTCGGGTTTTTACAAAGCGCAGTTTGAGGAAAGAGTCGCTTTTGATTATGCAACATGGTCCACTTTTACGCACATCATGCCAATACCACTGCAATGCAGCACCGAACGAGCGCGCGTCCGTCCGCACTGCTGCTGCTCTTCTGCAGTCGCGCGACTGGCACGCGATCATCTCGCGCTATTGAGTAGGCGTGTATTGAGTAGCCTATTGATGAGCGTGAGAGTGAGCCTATAATCATTGCGCCAATTCCCCCCACCTTTCTTTCTTTCTTTCGTTCTTTCTTTCTTTCTCTGGTGAGAAAAGGTGCAGAGCAATTGTATTGAGCTAAGGTCACTGTGATTTTGACAAGTAAGACATGTTCCTGGATCAAAATATTTTGTTGATCCTGGAACAACATTCAATTCATTCAAAACATTCCTGGAACAACACAAAATTTTTGTCCTAACCCTATCCCTACCCATAAGTTATCCCTATAAGAGGAAATGATAGGTGAATAACAGTGGTGTAGAGGTACCTAACCCTGGTTTTAATTCTAAACTGGACATAAACTGTAAATTTGTCCCTCAAATCTGATTGGTTGATTCTCCAGAAACATGTTGTAGCCTACTTGGTGAAATCACCTTCACTATTAAGCTACATGTTCTAGTAGTCTGTACCGAGTTACCGACTATAAAATAGTTTCTAAAATTGCGGCATAATGTGAATGTTTGTCTATGTTTGAGGAAGAGAGACACATATAAGAAATCATTTCAGTGAAACCAATCCCTAAAAATAATAACTCATGTGTCGGAATAAACAGGAACCCAACTTCAGTAACCTGTTCTAATTGACCCTATACACATTTCCGGGTTTTTCGAATAAGAGACTGTATTAAAGGGGACCTGTTTTGCAAAATTCACTTTTACATGGTATACACACAGTGCTTAATTTGTAAAGTGGGAGGTCCCGGAGCGCAGAGGGCGGGTGGATCCGGCGACTCAAAACGGGGGTTGGAGGTAACGGAACAAAAAAAAAATAATAATAATAATTACACTGCCTACGTAGCTTCTCTGCAGGGACAGCGCCAGCTGAGTGTGCAATAGATCATTGACGGGGAGCTGCGCAAAACTTGGCCACTAAATATTTAATATTCAGTTATGTTAATGATCACAATTAAAGTTTTAATTTTATTAAATTGAACAAGTAGGCTACTTAAATAACATTCAGCATTCAATCAAATATTCTAAAAGATGTAGGCTATTATTAATAATAATGTTTATTTATTTATTTATTTTATTACAGATAGAACAAATAAATTAATAATAATGACTGTTATTTCAACAAAATATCTCGTTATTTCGAAATAATATGTGTGCGTGCATCTGTAAATCCGGTGACGCGTGTATTGATTTTTATTAATAAAAACAATAAAGTGTTTTCTCTAAAAGTGTCGACTCAGCTGCAAAGATGAAGTTGACGATCGCCATCTCCGTGTGAACGCACTTATAGAGAGAAATGCACATAAATAGGCCTAATGGATTACATAATCGAGCCTTTTTCCTTTTTCGTTTTGAATTATTTCGTTTAAAGACATTTCAAGCTTTGTGTATTTGATGTATTTGTCATGTCTGTGTGAGGCATACACTGAGTTTCGTGCTGCAGTTCACGTGCAATGCAAGTGAGCGCGCGGGCGCCTCCGTTATATTTGTTTCGTATTCAATAAATAGGCCTACAGGCAAATGGTTGATGAAAATTTGATTAAAATTAAGATACAATTTATACAAAACGAAATTCACTTTAAAGAAAGGCTTTCTAAACAACTTCAACTTCAACGGACAAAATCATGTCTGACCCGCTCCATGTCTCATATTGCGCATCCTATCTTACTCGGTCGTGCTGTTCACTTTTCATAAATCAACATAAATGAAAAAAAAACAAAAACATTATAATATTTTAACAAATATGAAACTAAATGCGCTTTTTTAATGGCTACAACGGCATAGTAGGCCTACATAGGCCTATTCTCTATTTGTACACATTTCTGCACATTAATTTAATTCTGAATTTTGCACACACAAGTGAAAGGCATTTGTTCAAATCAAGTTCACGGATAATTGTGCGTTATTAATCATTATGATACTAAAATCCTGACAAATATGCTATGTACAAAAAATCTGATGAGCCCATAATATGAACGCATTTACACGTTAAGCATTTTCCTCCCATATATAGAAAACCATTATAAGAACGCTTAATGTGGCAGATTAGAATGTCCCCTTATTATGTCGAAATAACGAGATATAATGTCGATACTAGGCTACTGTGTCCACCGTGGTCTCCTTTTTGATCAGCAGAAACGATTTTTGCTTGTTTGGGATCTGACTGTCTAGCGTCTTTTTGACATTTTTCCCCTGAGTGAAACGATCGAGGCTAACATCAATCTCAACTCGTACAACAAGCGCGCAAGTCATGTGTCACAAACATTGAACACTAAAACAGTAATTTTATTTTATTTCATTTAGGCAATTAATTTTATTGACACGGGAGGTGCCGGATCCAATAAAAAAGGTTCCGGATCCAATGTCGGAGGTGCCGGAACATGTTACAAAATACAAATAAATCCACCCCCTCTTCTTTTTTAATCCCCATAAATCATAAGCGGTGTCTCGGAACAAGCCCTTTGCAGACTGTAGCTTTAGTGACATCAGATATTCTTAGGCCCCGCCCACAACTACTGACGGACTCTGCCCTATTAGCATAGACCCTTTTCTTTTTTGTAAACATTTTCTGTGCTGAAAGGAGTCCTATTTGGGGTGTAATAGACCCCGAGTGAGCTGTTCACAGTCTGCCATGATTATCTTCTTGCCAGAGCATTTAACAGTATTCGAGTATTCTTATTAAAGCCACTAAAGTTATTCAGTCAAGAGCAGAGAGTGATTTTCTGTTTTTCTTTTATTGTTTGATTCATATTAACAGAATATATAGCAGTAGGTACTGTATATTACACTGCTTTCACTTTAATACACAGATCTAATGAACACATATGATTTCTTTGCTGTTTACCTTCACAGACATAACCTGTGTTCATGTGAACTTTGTGTGTTTTTGACATAACCTTGTGTGTATTTGACATAACCTTGTGTGTATTTGACAGTTTAAATGCAATAAGATGTGAAAGAGAACTTAGTTTAATATTTACAATACACGCCGTTTGACATCCCGCTTTCTGTGCGCGTGCTTCGAATGTGTGTGCTCGGAAAACCATATATCAGAAGTTTAGACTGATATGGCTTTAAAACGCATTAAGATAATAAACTTTCATGATGTCGAAGAACTGCATTGTCATGTGAGCGCGATGGAGATGATAATGAAAACCAAACAGATGTCTCAGTACACGTATCTGAGGCAGGAGCTGTATAGGATCCACCCTTTTCTGGAAAGCAGGGTAGCAGCAGCTCATCTGCATTTAAAGATACATGCACGAAAACAGCATGTTTTTCCTTCCTCTTAAATTGGGCTGAAACTTCACAGACACATTCTGGGGACAACAAAGATGCATATTACATAATAGATCCCCTTTAAATATATTTTTCGTGTTCCCATTTGCTCAAATAGCAAAATAAAAACTCCACAATAGTGTTTTCACAACTTTCAAAAGAGAAAAAAAAAAAGGCTATATATAGGCTACTGTATATAGAGAGATTGATAACGTCAGTTGGAAGAGAGAAAGATGCCATTTTGACCATCACTCCCATAGCCCCTGTATTAGAAACGGGGCTATGGGGCTATTTAATTCATAAATTTGAATTAATATAATATAATACAAAGTATAGTGTTATAATACATTAAAAAATTGCTGATCTCAATGCGTCATCACAGTCTGTGAAAAAGGTCCATTAGTGGAATTAAAATTTTAACTGTATTTTCTATCATTTAGTACTATAACAGTAAACTACAGAAAATAAAGGTAAATTAAAAATCCATATAGCTATGTATCCTATATTTTTCCTGGATGAGTTTATTAAGGTGGACAAAGCAAATCAAGATTGAATGAGAAAAACTATATGCTTGGAAGTGCTGAGATTGCCTGGCCCATTTGATCAACTCCATCCGCTATGGATGTGTTTTAGTAAGGAAAGTTTGTTTTTAATGTCATAGAAAGAAAATCAGAGAAGAGATTTGTTATTGATTGCACTATGATTTTAATAACATTTAAAAAATATTTAAACTTTAAAGTTTAGACCAAATTTTTTATCAAGGCAATATTAATATTCAATTATTAAATAATATTTAATATTCAATTATTTTAATGTACAGTATTTTTGTTTTGATGAAATGAACCGAGACACCTGTCAGTGGGTGGCAGCAGTGAGCTGTGACTGACTCGTCCGCTGTAAGTTGGTTGCAATAGAAACAGAGAAAGAATTCTCACCAGTCTAATGCTTATCGTCGGTTAGCTGTTTAATCTGGCTATGCTGATGATTGATCAAGTATATCAGTATTTGGGATATCCGATTCTATAAACGCCTGTTATCACGCAAGGGAATGTACTACAGATAATCGTGTCAAACGTAAGTAACAATGTGCAGTGCTAACATAGCTTGCTAGCATTCCTTGGCCAGCAGTAGAGTGTGTGTGAGAACACACGGAAACTTTTCGCCACGTTACCTTCACTGTGATCTGTCGCTGGATAGAAATATACAGTTCTTATAAATTATTATTAGAGAACTTTTGCAGATGTCATATGTGGACTTCTCTAATTGAGTTTAACTTAAAATAAGTACCTAAATCAATATACTTTTTTTCTTTTCTTTACCCATTGTTTTTATATGCTGTTGTGTATGTTACATTGACAATATCATGTGGAAAAATACGGTGTCTTGGTAAGGTATGAGGAAAAAGCAAATGTTATTTATATATATATATATATATATATATATATATATATATATATATATATATATATTAATGTACTGTCTATGTATAGATAAATAGATAGATAGACTATATCAATACCTATAAATATCCCCCCCCCCCCCCCCCCTCCAAAAAAAAAAAATCCATGGCACATAAAATGATACATGCCAATAATTGGTGTTATAAAGAGGGTAATAGTATAATTACAAGTTCATAGTGAAACATTCCTGTAGGCCAAGTCTCTTTGAGCTCTTCTGTCAACCTTGAATTAATTCAGTTGTGACCTGAGCTTTTTCTGCAAGAAATGATCATAATCCAACTTCTGTTCTGATGGGTACTTAGTCATTTGGACACAGTTACTGTCCTGTGAGACTATATCCCATGCTAATCGGCTAAAAGCTAAAGATGCTTTCTGGTAGGGGAACCGGATTATCATAATGCACATGATCACTTGTTCATCCAGTTCTATTGTCTATTGCAGGGGTGCCCAATCCTGTTCGTGGAGATCAACCCTACCTGCAGAGTTCGGATCCAAACCTGATTCAACACACCTGTCTTTAAATATCAAGGGCTCCTGAAGATCTGAATTTAGCTGGTTCAGTTGTGTTTGATCAGGGTTGGAGCTCAATTTTGCTGGAAGGTAGATCTTCAGGAACTGAAGATGCTAAATTGTAGGTGTGAGTGTGTTTGTGCGTGTGTGAGTCCCAAGTCATGTAATGGGAAGAGTTGGGGAAAGACCTGGCAGAAAAATCATTGCTAAGTAAATTCATGGACAGTCTCTCAAGTATGGCGAGAGATGGCCATGGAATCCCTAAGAGTCAGATACGACTGAAATGGTTAATGAGAGCGAGCGAGAAATCTCCAGGAAGAGTTTTGGGCGCACCTGTTCTGTTATATCGTGATCAGGTGGGCTCTGGTCCTGTGCTAGTCTTTTATTCTTCCAGTAGATGGCACCATTTCCCTTTGTTTTGGCAGGGTTAGTCTCATCTGACAAAGATGTGCCTCAGTTTCAGATGCTTGTTTGTATTATTGTGAATTATCCCACTATTAGTGATACAGCCTCCAGAACAGACTGCATGCAGTAGCTGTATCTGTATATTTTGGCTTGTCTCTCACCTCCGGTTGAAACACTTGATCTGCACTTTGCAAGCGTGTCTCTCTCAGGGCCAGACTGGCCCACTACATATGGTCATAAACACAACCGATCTTTTGCACGCCTTTGAATATGTATACCAACTCCTATTCCTTAAATCACCAATGCCATGTAATGAGTGAGTTGGAATTAGTAAATGTTAACAGATGAAATAACTACTAATTATAAAATACAATTGAACTATACTGATGAATCCTAAAACAAGCTATAAGCTGCATTGGCATAGCAATACCAGTGTTTCCCACAGGATTTCTGGTAAATCTGTGGTGAGTGGACCTCTGTCCCAGTCTAGGGGGTTTCGGGGGCATGCTCCCCCGTAAGAAAATGTTGGGCTTTTTAATGTTAAATTCATCAATTTGGTGCACTCTGAGAGTTAAAAATTAAGAGCTCCAACCCATATTCAATGTGCAAATTGAACAAAGAAAAACTCAAAACTCTTAGTTGTGATATAGTGTCTGTCTACATCACACTACTACATAATAATAGTTATAATATTAATCCCATGACAGTAAAAGCCATATATTGTAAAACAAATGCACTGAAAGTGAAAAATAAAATAAACTTTCATATTTAGTTTTGTACTAATTTCTATCCTTGAAAGAGATAAACGCATGATATCTTTTATTTTGCATCAAGGTTTTATTTTGGCGGAAAACATGGTTTACAAACGCGTCTCATATATATATATATATATATATATATAATTTTATGTATGAGAAGGTCGGCCCACCGGGAAAGTGCCCAGTCTGCCCGATGACCAGTCCACCCCTGGTCTCTGTACATCTCTTCTTCACTCAGCCTTTTCAAGATTATTATGTATTTGAGACTCACATTCATAGGAAACACAGTAGCTCAACATGCTAAATCCAAAAAAGGAACACTGATGGTGTTATGATCAATTAAGATCACTATTCAGTCAAAGTCAACAAAAAAAAAGAAAGAAAAGTGCATGTAGATAGGCTACGTCTTAAGAGCTTCCTTATAGCCGATAAATGTCTTCACACCTAAGGTGTTATCTCTGTCAACAGTGTCTAGTTCCTTCTTGATGTAGATCATAGATCACTGTCAATGCAATGATTAAATTTGTGATGTAACAGTTGAAATGCAAACAAACAGATCCTTGTTCACCACACCAAAGTTTAATGCTCTCTCAGCACACAACACACCCTTACAAATGAAAAGAGACACGCATGGCTAAAGAGAGAATGTAGACACTGTCAATCCCATACAGAGGCAACTGTACCTGCTTCGTCACTCTTACTGTGGAGGTCCCAGGTTATGAGGACGTGGCTCTTTTACAGAGCACAATGAAAGAGTCACGTCAAACACAGCTTGAGCTAAAGGATTTATTTTGTGTTGTTGATGTTGGATTGTTTCACTGCAAAGTAACTCAGAAATTCAGAGAAAAGAGTAATTTATGATAAACACTTCAATTAAATTGGCTATAATAAAAAAAAAATGCAAAAAGTTTTTCAATGTTATATATATAGTTTTGTCAGCTAGTATAATAAATTATAATATTAATGTAAACCATACTATACATGCATTGTATTAATATACTATACATTTATTAACATGATTATTATAATAATTAACATTGAAAAAACACCCATAAAATTCGTGCCATTTATTGTCATATGGTTGATGTTAAATTGCTTGATTGTAAAGTTATTAAATGAATAGGATAGTTTATAATGAACAAATAAATTAAAATGGCTATCATTTGAAAATATCCAAACATGTTTGTTTTCATTTATCGTTTATGTCATTGCGTATCAGCATTGTTTTGTTAGAAAGTTGAATATTATTCATTTTCCAAAGACATTATAATGAATAAATAAATATAAAAAATAAATAAATAAATATTAATATTTTCAGACTTCAAAAATATGCCCCAAAGTTCCTGTTTTTATTTGTCATGTCTGACACTGTATATTTTAATATAATAATTTATTCTAATTTTCTATTTTCAATTATTTGATTAAATAAAAAAATATTTTACAAAAAATATTAACAAAAAAAAAAAGGCCTCTGAAAACCAGTTTCAAGCTAAAAATAATTGCCATTTAGCTACAGAATCTGTAATTTTACCAGAATTGTGAAGGCATTTAATATTGAAAGTCGGAATTGCAGTAATGTGATCGAATGTAAAAAGGATGTGCACATGGAAATTAGGCAGTAAGATCTGGCAGGGTGAGTTCTGTGTACAAATGCTTGAGTGTACGTGTTTTTCTTCCTCTCCTCCCTGCTTTTGAACTCTTGAAAAAACTTCTTTCTGGACTGGAAGAGGATGCAGGGGCGGAGACACCCGTTTTGCCTCTCTCCTAGGCAGCCAATTGGTGTGCAGGAGCTGTTCTGACTCCGCCCCCTGGGTTGTTCCTTCCCGTGCTGCTTTGTGTGAAGCATGCAGCGGGGCCGCTGTCCTGTCCTTTTTGCTTTAATGGCTGTCAGAGACACTGAATAGAGGGAGAGCAGCTAGAGAGGGGTTCTGTTTAATTCAGAAGGGAGCGGGAAAGAAAACACTGCACACACTATGATGCCGGGACATGCTAGAAACCCACACGTGAGTCAGATGCCATTTTGTCATTTGCTTTTCCTCATTCCTTCTGCCTCCTTCCATCCCTCCCTCCCTCCCTCCCCCGTTTGTAATGATTAGGGTGCAGCTAGAGTCTTGTGATGGCTTTTAGCAGGGATGATGAGTGTGTGAGCTGGAAACATGGTGGATTTGAGGTCTTGATGTGGACACTTAGTCAGAATGACTTCTGGTTTTTATTTTTATGTAGAGAATACAACAGAAACACAGGGGTTGGTTGGTGAGCACAGATGAGCAGTGCCCTATGTAGGACAACTGTGATGAAGTGATGATTTCCCAAAAGGCACTGCCTTAAACTATGCCATATGCCGTTTTAACTTAATTTTTGTTGGACGTGTGGGAGTTGCCCTGAAGATGTTCTATTGACCGCTTTTAATAGAGCACAGATACTGTACTGTCTGAGACCTCGTTCATGTCACACCACGGGAGTAAAATCATGTGTGAGTACTCACGAAATGAAGTGGCTTTAAATCAGTCATTTTAATGCAGTTTACTTCTGCCTGAAGAATCCACATATATGTCTAGATAATGTCAGGTTAAGCTTATTTTGCATTTAAACCACCTTTAAATGTTTGTGGTCAGTAAGTAAGAAAAAAAAAAAACTTTATTCAGTAGGGATGCATTAAATGGATCATAGGTGACAATAAAGACATATTAAGCGTAGCATCAGTTCTGGCAGGTCACATTAGTCAAGCTCGCATCAGCTGACTCTCAGCCGACGTCTATAGGAATAAGACGCCTATCACCGTATACATATATAAGCTCTTTCAGTATCAGCAGCTATCGCGTTTCTCAAGAGCAAATTACCCTCCTCCATCCCCAGCTCCTCCTCTCGTCAGTCAGGATTTGGCATTCTGATTCCCCTTGAAGCAGAATAAATTCTCCAATTATGTTGTACTTTAAAATCTTGAATTAATGATATCTGCAATACATTCGTGTTGGTTCGGTTCGGTTTACCCTAAGGTTGTATTGCTGCTCTCCCTGCTCTCATCCATGCTAGTTCATGGGAGTTCTTGCCCAGAACAGAACCTATTCTCACTATTAACTAGTTGCTAATAGTGCATGTATATTACCAGGATATTAGGCTGTTTATTAGTACTTATAAAGCACATAGTAATGCCTTATTCTGCATGACCATATTCTACATCCCTCTACCCAATACCTAAACTTAACTACCTTAATAACTATTAATAATCAGTAATTAGGAGTTTATTGAGGCAAAAGTCATAGGTAATAGTGAGAAATTGGACCCTAATCTGAAGTCGTGACCCAACAAATCTTAACTGACCTCAAACGTTTGAAATTTTGCATTGTTTTGATCTTACCTTGGCAATTAACAGTTTGCTGTGAAGCACACACACAGCACACTAAAAATGTTTGTTCATTCTTTCATTTAATTAATAATAATTTCCATTCATGTGTTCCTTTGATCCAGTTTAACGAGTTTGAATCTCTAGCTTTTGATTAAGTCTCTGTGACGTCAAGTGTTACAGTTGAACAGTAATTCTCAGATTCACGTGATATGCCAAACCTGTATGAATGTCTTTCTTCTGCTGAACACAAAAGATGTTTTGAAGAATGTCATTTACCAATCAGGTTTAGAACAACTTGACAACTTGATGTCAAAATTTTCATTTTTGGGCTAAACGCTTTAAGCATTCAGTTCTCTGGTGGAACTGGTTTGGCATTTAGTTCTGACAATTTACGATTGACATGACCTTATTTTCCAGTTGTCTTTGGCTTTGTGACAGAAGTCGTCAACAAAATGTAACATATTTGCATTGGCTCCAAGACACACCCTTGTGGTATTCCTCTGTGTTTGGGATAGTTTTCTTTTGAGTATGGTTAAACGCCTCTAAATATCTCTCTTCTAACAACAATAATAATGCTGTAGGAAATCATATTATGACAATATGCTCATCTTAAATAAAATCAGATAAACACAACTATTTGCTTTGGCATTAAAATTATATTCTTGTCATTTTTTTTGTCTTCACTAAAAATTAAATTCATATCCCTTTCTTGATTCTCAAGGGTTCACATTTTATTTCAATGCAATCTATTAGATGTTATATGCTTTAACCTCATAAAGCCTACAGATTCATGTTTGATAAATGAATTTCTAAGACCTCTAAATTATCAAGGTGATCAAAACTTTGCTGAAAAACCTGTTGTACACAATCTACCACATGACTTCTGTAGAGGCCTTTTAGTATAATTGTAAAAATGTTTGTTGAAATGAAACTAAGATCATCTCATCTTATATTATTGGGAGATAAAGAGCTGTCAAATCGATGAATCGTATCTAACATAAAAGTTTGTGTTTACATAATATGTGTGTGTGTGTATATATATATATATATATATATATATATATATATATAAATAAAATAAGCTATAAAGTTTACATTATCAGATTTTCATCTGAATAAAACTGATGTGTTAGTTCCATGGTTTCCTATATCACCCCATTTAGGGCATTAAAGCCTGATGTATCTCTGACACACAACATAAAACATGTTGGCAAACTTTTTTTAATTTTTAAAATTTTCTTTTTATATTTTGTCTAAAGGTTCAATAAGCTGACTTTTCCTGGTTTGATAATTTTATCAAAATGCAGTGGGACTTTAACTCTCAAATTGATAGCCCCTTTATTCCATGTACTTCGCTCCCTCTACCCTCCAGTTGTGTTTACTTTTTGCCTATAAACCAGATTTGAATTGTTAAAATGGTCAATGTCCAAATACAGAAACAAGCGTTTGATGGTGTCCTCTGGCATAGAAATGGCGTTTAGAGTAAAGAAAGTAAAGGATTGAAGTCATTAGTCAGGCAGGTCGCTTTAGTAAGTTTTATATTCCTCTATGAAGTGACGTAGCAAAATATACTTCTTTTCTTTCCTTATTCTGTTTTCATGCCTCAGAGTGTTCAGGTCAGGAATACTCATGTAAGTATGATCCTTCTCAGTTTGGCAACCTGGCATGAAAGGCTTGCTCTGATTTACTACAGTTCTGTTTTCTCTTTTATTTAAACACACTGTCCTTCAAAAGTTTATGGGGATTAGTTATTTGTCTGTTTTTGAAAAAAGTTACTTGTACTCACCAAGGCTGCATTTATTTGGTAAAAATACAATTAAAACAGTAATATTGTAAAATGATAACAAAATAACAGTTTTCTATTTTAATATATTTAAAAATTAAATGTATTCCTGTGATGGCAAAGCTGAATTTTCTGCATCATTACTCCAGTCTTCAGTGTCATGATCCTTCAGAAATCATTCTAAATAACCATTTCTTATTAGGCCCTATATCAATGATGAAAACCATTATGCTGCTTAATATAATTTTGGAAACCGTGATTTGTTTCAGGATTCTTTTATGAATAGAACTAAGAAAGTTCTTTGAAAGAACACCTATTTAAAATCTATCTGAAATCTTGTATAACATTAATACATCTATAATGTAAAGATGTAATCTTTACTGTCACTTTTGATCAATTTATTGCAGCCTTGCTGAATAAGAGTATTAATTCCTTAATAAAATGTTACTGACCCCAAACCTTTGAACGGTAGTGCATAAAACAGATTGATTTTGATCAATACAGGGTTCAAGCTATGCTGAAATATTTATATAATTTTAGTTTACATGTCAGGGACTATCTTCTAGTGGAAGGATGGCGCTTAGTGAATTTGCTAAATAAATCATTGTTTTTTTTATAATGATTTTCTTAGGTTATTTTGTAAAGCAATAAAGTGCATTTAGCCGTGACAAAACTCGCATATTCATTATTCTTTTTGCTTTCTCAGAATACCATATATATTTGTAATCATGTTCCTCATTTAGGAGCTTTATTATCTGAATACCCAGCGAGCACAGGAGAAGATGCAGCGATCAGAGAAGGGGTTGAAGCAACGACTACGGGTGTGCGTGGCCACCTGTAACAGAGCGGACTACTCTAAACTCGCCCCCATCATGTTCGGCATCAAGTCTCAACCTGAAATCTTTGACCTGGAGGTGGTGGTGCTGGGTTCACATCTCATTGATGATTACGGGTAAGGCTGCTGAAAATAAGTCATATCATCTGTTTGACTAATCTACATAAAATTTTTGAAGGGAAAGTAGATATCAGAGGGGTCGTCAAACATAACTGAATTTGTAGTTATAAATTTGTATTTATAAAGCTAAACCGATAAATTGGTTTAGTAAAAAAAAAAAAACTTCACTACATTTGAAAGACAAATATCGTACTTTTTACTCCACTACATTTCTGTCAAGGTCCTTAAATAGAAAGTAGTAACGTCAGTCAGGGGATGATTTTGGTTGCAGGGGTTGCATTTTGGTTGGAAATCAAAGTCGAATTGACGTCAGAACATGTAGTCAGCTTGACGTCAACATCCAACGTCAGACAGACGTTGGAAATGAAAGTCGGGTTGACGTTTTCGACTTTGATGGTTGGTTTCTGACGTCAACGCGATTTTCATTTTCAACCACAATACAACGTCTGTCCAACTTTGGAGATTAACGTCAATCTGACGTTGGATTCTGACATCAATCTGATTTTCATTTTCATTTTCAGTTTGGTCTTCTAAATGCAAATTTTGTCATTGTTTTGGAGCACACTAGCTTGTAACAGTAAGGCTAACATATTCATACTAAAAGCCCCAAAACTTTTAATAGGGCACTTTATTGCACTTATTCAATCTCACATTCAATCCCACTACTGGAGCTGAGTTCTAGAAATAAATATATATGATATATATTGGTATGAGGGTAGGTAAGCAGGCATATATTCAGAGGCATAAGGTACTGTAAGTATTACATACAACAATGCAACAATAATGCATTGACATTTACTTTTTACTTTTGATACTTAAGTACTTTTAAAAATGAGTACTTCTGTACTTTTACTTAAGTAAAAATCAGTCTTTACAACTTTTACTTGTAATGGAGTAATAATTGACCAGTGGTATCTGTACTTTCACTCAAGTAAGGAAGTTGTGTACTTTGTCCACCTCTGCACTTTAGACATGTATGATAATGCTGACATTTACACTCACTTTTTCACATTTCAAAGAAAATCAGTCATAATCAATAAATGTAATTTATTATGTACTAGCTAAATGGTGCAACCAAATAAAGTACAGTTAGTTACATACTAGCTAGTAGTTACTAAGCCACGTAAGTGGGGACTTTATGTTCAAAGTTAAGAATGTTCAAATCGAATGGCTGGTGCAACCCTACCCCAGGCATGAGAGCTTCAAAACATGAATCAGCACTATTTCTCACTGTTGCCATGGAAATGTTGGAATGTAGCTCTTGACGGTGGGAGTTTGGCTCTCACAGTGGGCTGCTCATGGTGGCTAGAAACCCTTGTCTTTTATCAATGAAGCCAAACCAGCCTTTACTCCTCCTTGGGTAAAAAAAACTTGACATTACCTTTATTATTCTATTTCAAAGAAAATGGAAAACAAGCTGTTTCTTACCATGCACATTTTCTCTACATCATTTCAGTCTTTGGTACTACATACTTGAAAAAATATGATTACTTATTGAAAATGGACTTGCATTCTTAAAATGTTCACCATTCGAACATACAGAATTGTAACATACATCGATGGTGTCTTCTTGTAATATTTGTACACTGTCTGAAACCCAATTGATCTTCTTTCTTGCATTTATTGCCATACTGAATTGTGATTGATCTTTTATTTCTAACAGCTTTTAAACGCTATTGCTCTTTAATGAAGATTAGGGCTACAACCAACCAATCTATTAAAAAATCAATAATGATTGTTCATGGAAAAAATTGACAACAAATTTTATCTTCAATTAATTGCATCGGCCACTATGCGCAGAAAACCTCCGCCAGTCCAACCACATTTCAGCAGTGAATAATGCATTTCAATGGACAAACAGCGGACGATGTAAAGTGAGCTGCTGTGGGAAAAGTGTAGAACCCAAGTTGTCCTAAACATGAGAATGCATAATATTAAAAAGTTTTCAAAATTGTTTTCCACAGCACATAACTTACGTTTTACTATGTATCCGTATCTGTAAAAGTTATGATTGTCCTGAGAATGTCCTGTGATGAGGACTTAACCTCTTTTTGCTCACCAGCCACTGTGGTTTTCTAAAGTTACTAGCCACTCAGCATGTTCACTGGCCACAATTTGACATCGTTACCATGGGGAAAAACTGCCATATAGATATTTTTAATATTATCTCGTAATTGGGCAGCAGGTATATTAGGCTGCTGTCACTTTAAAACCTGACGCACAGATCCATTATACTGTTACTCATGCATTTTCTTTCTCAACTGTTTACATTCACTTAAAACATAACTGACTGTGTTTACATAAGTGTTTATAATACGCAGCTGATATTGTGTATTCTGCAAAAAAAATTGTATTGGACGCATTTTAGATATTTCAGTATCGATATGTATTGAAAATCAATATTTTGACAACACTACATTGCACTTAGTTTGTTATTTCAGATGCCCTTTTAAAAGACTACAATTGAAAAATGTATTTGGCGGGTTTGGCGGATGCTAATGTCAATGGTATTGACAGTATTTAAAATGTGCCTGTCCTGATAGCAAGTGAGTCTTTGCTAAACTTCACAGACCTCACTGCGCAGGATGTGGAATAACAATTTAGTAAATAATTTATTCAAATGTATTATTTTGTTAATAATAATGAATTTTCCATCCGATTAATTGAAGAAATAATCGACAGATTAATAAATGATTACAATAATCGTTATTTGCAGCACTAAGTCATATTTAATGATTCTTTTTGTCTTTCTCTTTCCCAGAAACACGTTCCGTATGATTGAGCAGGATGAGTTTGATATCGGCTCTAAATTGCACACCATTGTTCGTGGTGAGGACGAAGCTGCCATGGTGGAGTCCGTGGGTCTCGCGCTTGTGAAGCTTCCCGACGTGCTCCAGCGTCTCGCCCCTGACATTCTGCTCGTTCACGGCGACCGTTTTGATGCGCTGGCCTTGGCGACGGCAGCGTCTCTCATGAACATTCGCATATTACACCTTGAAGGTGGAGAAGTAAGCGGAACCATTGATGATTCAATTCGTCATGCCATCTCCAAACTGGCACACTACCACGCCGTCTGCACCCGCTCAGCCGAGAGACACCTCATCTCCATGTGCGAAGACCACTCTCATATCTTATTGGCTGGCTGCCCGTCGTACGACAAGCTGCTCTCCGCCCACAAACGAGACGATTATGCCGATATCATCAAATCTTGGATTGGTGTGTAAATTAATGGGATGAGATAATAGTAGAGTTAAGCAATGAAGCCTATGCAATCCAAAGAGTTAAATAGCGCAAAATGATAACTACTTTGAAGTTTGGTTAAAATGATACTATCATTTATGCATATGTGGCTCTTTCTTAAACAGGGGATGAGGTGAAGGAGCAGGACTATATTGTGGCCCTGCAGCATCCTGTTACCACAGACATCAAGAACTCCATTAAGATCTACGAGTTAATGCTGGACGCTATCATCTCCTTCAACAAGAAAACTCTCATTCTTTTCCCGAATATTGACGCAGGTCAGCTGTTTCTCTCATTTTCTATTTTTCTTTCTCTCTGACCCTTCACACTTTTTGTGCCTCAGAAGATTATACACTATGGTTTCTGTCAGATTGAAAGGCTTATTGTGACCCTCAGTGGCTTTGTTAACAGTCTAAGATAACTTTCAAGGGCTCTAGAAACAGACAAAACAGCCATGGCTTTGAGTTTGGTGTTAATGACAAGTAGACACAACTGGAGGCAACAGTCAAAACAGAGGTGCTTTTTGTGTCCAGTCTGTTTACAGAAACAATAAAAGTCTAAACAGTAAAATGGCCTTGCCACTGAGGAAAGGTGTTATGACCAAAATTTGATATCATAGTATGAGTAATTTTAAGGTAATGGTCAGAATATAGTTGTTTTTGCTGTAACTTCAACAAAAAAACTTGAAATACAGTATATATAATATAATTTAATATAAATTAATATAATATATATTAATATAATATAATAATTGTGGTGTGAATTGAATATAATTGTATAGTGACAGTGTGCCATTAGTTATTTTTCCTTTAACGTCAAAGAAGAAATTATGCAAAAACTGCAAACACAATATAAATGTGTTAATTTAGTATAAATTATCTACTATTATAGTATTTATTATTTATTCTAAATTAGCTTTTATTTTTGTATTTTCAATTTTGATTTAAGTTTTAGTAATTCTGTTGTGTGTGTTTGATTTTTATTTTATTTAATTTTTTTGGTCATTTTCTATATTTCTAATGAACTTTATTTCAGTTTTAGTAATTGTAGTACTTGAACTTAAATAACATTTTTATTTACATTTTTTACATTTTGTTTTTAAACAAATATTGATATTTTATTTTATTTCAGCTTCATTTAAATTATTTCGATTTTAAGTTTTATTTAACAATAACACTATATATATATATATATATATATATATATATACACTGCTCAAAAAAATTAAGGGAACACTTAAACAACACAATGTAACTCCAAGTCAATCACACTTCTGTGAAATCAAACTGTCCACTTAGGAAGCAACACTGATTGACAATCAATTTCACATGCTGTTGTGCGAATGGAATAGACGACCGGTGGAAATTATAGGCAATTAGCAAGACACCCCCAATAAAGGAGTGGTTCTGCAGGTGGTGACCACAGACCACTTCTCAGTTCCTATGCTTTCTGGCTGATGTTTTGGTCACTTTTGAATGCTGGCGGTGCTTTCACTCTAGTGGTAGCATGAGATGGAGTCTACAACCCACACAAGTGGCTCAGGTAGTGCAGCTCATCCAGAATGGCACATCAATGCGAGCTGTGGCAAGAAGGTTTGCTGTGTCTGTCAGCATAGTGTCCAGAGCATGGAGGCGCTACCAGGAGACAGGCCAGTACATCAGGAGACGTGGAGGAAGCCGTAGGAGGGCAACAACCCAGCAGCAGGACCGCTACTTCCGCCTTTGTGCAAGGAGGAGCAGGAGGAACACTGCCAGAGCCCTGCAAAATGACCTCCAGTAGGCCACAAATGTGCATGTGTCTGCTCAAACGGTCAGAAACAGACTCCATGAGGGTGGTATGAGGGCCCAACGTCCACAGGTGGGGGTTGTGCTTACAGCCCAATACCGTGCAGGACGTTTGGCATTTGCCAGAGAACACCAAGATTGGCAAATTCGCCACTGGCGCCCTGTGCTCTTCACAGATGAAAGCAGGCAGCAGAACGTTGTCCATGGCGTCTCCAGACTCTGTCACGTCTGTCACATGTGCTCAGTGTGAACCTGCTTTCATCTGTGAAGATACTGGGTTGTTGCCCTCCTACGGCTTCCTCCACGTCTCCTGATGTACTGGCCTGTCTCCTGGTAGCGCCTCCATGCTCTGGACACTATGCTGACAGACACAGCAAACCTTCTTGCCACAGCTCGCATTGATGTGCCATTCTGGATGAGCTGCACTACCTGAGCCACTTGTGTGGGTTGTAGACTCCATCTCATGCTACCACTAGAGTGAAAGCACCGCCAGCATTCAAAAGTGACCAAAACATCAGCCAGAAAGCATAGGAACTGAGAAGTGGTCTGTGGTCACCACCTGCAGAACCACTCCTTTATTGGGGGTGTCTTGCTAATTGCCTATAATTTCCACCGGTCGTCTATTCCATTCGCACAACAGCATGTGAAATTGATTGTCAATCAGTGTTGCTTCCTAAGTGGACAGTTTAATTTCACAGAAGTGTGATTGACTTGGAGTTACATTGTGTTGTTTAAGTGTTCCCTTAATTTTTTTGAGCAGTGTGTATATATATATATATATATATATATATAGTCTGAATTTAATGTGATGAGACAAAGTGACTGTGTGACGAAATACACCTTTCTATGAAATTGTGACTCTTGTGAGGCAGTACTAATGAATTGTTTAAAAAAACCTCAAATTCAGACTTTATCAGTTTGTTTCTTCCTCTGCATTAAAGAGGCGTGAAACAGTCTTAGAATGAACTTGTCATTAACTTCCCTGAATTAACTTCCTAAATAAAGAAGTGTAGGAGAATTCCACCCATTAATGCCATAGTGCTCTGCGTTTGTCTCATGTAGGCAGTAAGGAGATGGTTCGTGTGATGAGGCGGAAGGGAATCGAGCAGCATCCGAAATTCCGTGCAGTAAAACATGTTCCGTTCGATCAGTTCATCCAGCTGATAGCACATGCCGGCTGCATGATTGGGAACAGCAGCTGTGGAGTTCGTGAGGCCGGAGCTTTCGGGACACCTGTCATTAACCTGGGTACTCGTCAGACGGGTCGAGAAACAGGTCAGATTAGATACGAATATGACTTACTGAAGGCATTATGGCAGGATATGATCACCATTTTACTGTTATTTACACACATAATAAATAATGTTTATTCTTTAAACAAGCCCAGACTGCTTTTTGTTTAATTGAGTGTTTTTAGTATTTGCCTTGATGGACCAGTTTTACCAATTCATGATATTTTGAAAATAGGGGAAAATGTTCTACATGTGCGAGATGCAGACACGCATAATAAAATCTACCATGCTCTGGAGCTGCAGTTTGGAAAACGCTACCCCTGGTAATGAGCTCTTTTTGTTACATTTTAGGCATCTTCTATATGCATGCATCAAATATACTAGCATCAAATATCATATGTAATGCAGTTCTTGAAAATAATCAAAAATATTAGTATTATATACTATTATAGTATTTATTCATATTTTGAGTTTGTTCATTTTAATATTTTCAGTTTTCTGAAATTGTTTTTGAAACTTTAACTTTAACTGTCAGTTTGTTGCCTAGACAAGTCAAGGTTTTCCATCTAATATTTATTCAATTTTGATTTCAGCTTCTTTATTTATTTCAGCAATATTTAATAGTTAACAGGAACAACACTAGTCTAAGTGTGTCTTGATCTATTAAACACTAAACAAGCTGATTAAAATCACACTTGAATGTAGTTATAAAAATCATTAAATCTAATTTCATGTAGTCTGATAAATCCACTCATATTTGTTCATTTTTAGATAACTAAAATGAAACTTAATTGTGTATATGCTGTATAATAAATTGTCAATACATTGCGGATCAGCCACTGCACTATTCTATGGCATTTTGTAGTATAAACAGTGTGAGTAATACCCGGATGATGCACTTAATTAACCTAAAAAATGATGTCTGGAATATTGTACATGTCATGAACTCAACTCACAGCTTTAATTACATGGGAGGGATTGGCCAATCAGACTTTTGAATGACAAAATAAACTTATAAAGTTCATACACTACACAGTTGCATACATTGTGCATAAATACATAGTGTATAGGTGAATAGTGCGTCATTGGGATACAGCTTCATGCTCTCAACATGTCCTGTGTGTTCTTGCTCTATCCACTAGCTCCAAGATCTATGGTGATGGAAATGCAGTCCAGCGCATCTTGAAGTTCCTTCAGGCCATTGACCTGTCTGAGCCACTACAGAAGAAGTTCTGTTTCCCTCTGGTGAAGGAGTGTATTTCTCAAGATATTGACCACATTCTGGAGACACAGAGTGCCCTTGCTGTTGACCTGGGGGGAACCAACCTGCGTGTCGGCATTGTCAGTATGAAGGTATGCAGAGAGCACCTCTGGAATCAGATGTTGAGATCCAATTCATGTTTAGGACATGTCTTTAACGTCAGGAAGTGTGAGGTCATAAAATACAGGCAGGGTGTGGGACGTGCTGCTGTACATTCTCAACACAGTTGTGTCTGCTTATGACAGGATGTGTGTGTTTGCCCAGTTGTGATGGTTAAACGTTTATGCAGCAGGATATGCAGCAATTACGTCAATATTTCATTCACATGACACACAGAACTCTGACTGTAAAACAAACAGTGGCAGGTTTGATCTGAAGGGTTGTGTAATCAGCTCTTTCTGTGTGTGTAAATGGTGCAGAACAAGTTTTCTAGGGATTGAGGGACACACCATTAAACTATGTAATTGGTTTAATTTTATATTTGGCCACGGTGAAGCATTGCTGAATTTAAATGCACACTATTATTTTAGACTGATTTATTTTACAATATTACTCAAAGTTGACAAAAAATATTTTAAAACAGAAAATATCCACTATCCTTTTATAATGCTTGCTGTTGCTAGATATTAAAATCGGCATGAAATGGATGTTGATGTAGTCTTTTCTTCCCTATTGTGACATATATCTGAGTGCCATGGCTTCTTGAACAAGAAAAAATGTAGGATGGGTCTTGATTTTGTCCATCAGGAATTGATTGGATGGTTGTGGTTTGCTATTGCTGTGAGCTCATGTAAGTGACAGGTTGCCCCACCCTCACGCCAGTAAACACATCATCAGAGAAAAGAAGAAATGTCACTGCAAGAGGGAGGGGAAGTTATTTTGATTAAAGGGGTGGTTGATCATGATTTCACTTTTCTAACTTTAGTTAGTGTGTAATGTTGCTTTTTGAGCATTAACAACATCTGCAAAGTTACAACGCCCAAAGCTCAAAGCAAAGGTAGGGTGACCAAACGTCCTGTTTTCCCAGGACATGTCCTGTTGTCACGTCCTGTCCTGGCCTGGCCGTCCTGGCTGTTTTTTATAAAGTGATGAAAATGTCCTGGTTTTCATTATTTTTCATTGGGGCATTAAGCGTGTACTTTAAATACACGCTTGCCTTTGCACACAAAACATATGAAACCGGCTTCGGCTTCGCCCCGTCTTGTTATAATCAGCGCGTTCCTCAATCCGCAGCAGCAAGCAGAGTCTCAGCAGAGACAGATTCTCTGTCAGAATACAGAGGCCTGTGTGTGTGTGTGTTCATCTCAGCCTCATTGGTCTGTCACTGCTCGTCAATGTCAGAATATTTGAAATGACCAATCAAATCAAAGTAGGCGGACTTTACGTTCACAGAATTTTAGCAGCGTGACTCGACGCTTCAGTTTACGGTCAAGTGCGAGATAAGATGTAAGTAGCTAACAGCGTAAAAAAAAAGCCCAAATGTAAATTCACAGATGATTTACAGAGAAAATTCCCGTGTTTTCGCTTCGGTCAGGATCCGTGTAAAGCAGAATGCATGAACTGCAAAGCTGGCACGTATGTGTCAGTGTCAAATAAAGGTGCTAGCGACCTAGAAGCACACATAAAGAAAGTATAGGCTACAAGAGAACATCAGGAGGATTGAAATAGTTTTTTTACTGAACTAGTGTTGTAGATTTTTTATTTTAGTAGTAGATTTTTAACCTATGGCCATGAAAAGAAAGTGTCATGTAAAATGTGTTAAAAGCTAAACTTTAAAAAAAATTCTATTGTCTATTGTTGCGGGCCAAACATTGAATGGAAGGGATGTTTTACTTTATGTATTAAAGTACAATAACATAGTTGCAAGGTTGTGAATGCATTTGTCAAGTATTTTTTGATGCATTCACCCCCCAACCATGACTCCACCCCTTAACCACGCCTCCCCAAACTACGCCCCCGTCCTCTTTTCTGAAAATTAAAATATGGTCACCCTAGCAAAGGGATATATTTGATTTTAAAGAAATCGTTTTTTAAGGACTACAACAAACGGCTGGTTGGGACTACACGACATTCCTCCAGGGTTAGTGACAAAATTTACATAAACCCCGCCCCCGGGAACACGCAGTCCATGTTGAGAAGAGGAAGAGTTGTTGTAGTCGAGCACATTTGTGAGTCAGCTCAAACTGTAGCATCTATCTTTTCACATGGAATAGAAAGTCACTCTGTGTGCATCTCACAACAGTTCCTATACGAGCGATTTATAGATTATCATGACAGAATATGCTAATTGAAGATAGTTAACTCTACATCAGCAACATAAATTCATCAACTAACCAATCAGGGGCGTCCTGTTCCATTCTACGTGTTGTCACTTCTTCTTGAGTCTCTCCATCTTTGTCTGACTCCGTTTAAACATAAAAGACAGAACAGTTTCTGTCATTTTAGTGTGTCTGCGTGAGGTAATTGGAGCTGCTAACACACAAGCTCTTGAAACCCCGCCCTCTGTGCTGGGAGCAGCACCTCATTTGCATTTAAAGGGTGTTTTTGCTTACCCTCAAAAAGTGACAACTTTAGCATGCTTTATAAAAATATCTGTGGGGTATTTTGAGCTAAAACTTCACACACACACACACACACACTCTGGAGACATCAGAGATTTATTTTACATTTTGTGAAAAGGGCATTATACCACTCCTTTAAAGATTATGATGACACATGACATGAAATAACAATAATAAAAGGACATATGCACAGATCAATGATTTATAATAAATACTGCAATATTACATGAAAAAATAAGAATAGTCCGTTTTTGATTTCATGGTGAAATCAAATCTCAAAATGGCCAAATATCATCCAATTAATCGTATTGGCTGAAATATATTGATTTGTTATTTCTTAACATAAACATAATCATGATGCTCATGCAGTCTATAAAGTAAGTTCCATTTATATTCCTTGAATGCTTCAATTTAACTTTCAATTTATTGTTTTAGGTGTATAACAATCACAGGGTCCATACTTGCAGTCAGAGTGATGGAGAGGTACCAACTCACGAATGATCTAATCAACAAAATAAAAGCAAAAATATGTCGCAAAGAGAGATTATTGAAATGCTCTTTTTAATTTGCATGTACAAAATTGCTGTTCAAAAGTTTGGGGTCTGTAAAGTTTTTAAATGTTTTTGGAAGTGTCTCTTTTTCTTACTAAGGCTGCATTTAAAAAAAAAAAAAAATACATACAATATTCAATAATATTACAATTAAAAAATAACCGTTTTCTATTTAAATACATTTTAAAATGTGATGTATTCCTGCGATGCAAAGTTGAATTTTCAGCAGGTCAGGAAACATTTATTATTTTTTAGAAACATTTCTTCTCATTTATTTATTTATCTTATTATGATCAATTGTGCTGCTTAATATTTTTGGGAAAACTGCAATAAAAAAAAAATCAGGAACCTTTGATAAATTTCAAAAGTACTTTCAGAAAGTTCAAAAGAAATTAATTTATTTGAAATAGAAATATTTTGTAACACATGTCTTCACTGTCACTTTTGATCAATTTCATGCATCCTTGCTGAATAATAGTATTCATTCTTAAAAAAAAAAAAGTTTTCCCAATTTTGAAACAGTAGTGTATCTTACAGAACATGGTTGGGGTAAGAAATTAATGGTAATTAATAAGTAATTTGTAATTTACTTTGTAATTTTTACTGTAATGTTTCATTGTCATGGTTTAATAGCTGGTTGTTGCTTCATATATATATTATTTTATTTTATTTTTTCTTGTAAATGTATGCTTGTGTTTCAGGGTAAAGTGGTTAAGAAGTATATCCAGTTGAATCCTAAGACGTTTGAGGAGAGGATAGAGCTGATACTGACCATGTGCAAACAGGCCATGGTTGACGCCGTTCACCTCAACTGCAGAATCCTGGGTGTCGGTATGTCTGCGTCCCCCCCCCCCCCATGTCTCCTTTTATATTGTCCATACATTTACTCAATCATTAACTGTCCATTTTTTGGCATTTCTTTCAGGTGTGAGCACAGGGGGACGTGTGAACCCACAAGATGGGGTGGTCCTCCACTCCACCAAGCTAATTAACGAGTGGAGTTCGGTGGATATCCGTACACCTCTCTCTAGCGCCCTTCATCTGCCCGTGTGGGTCGATAATGATGGCAACTGCGCAGCCCTCGCTGAAAAGAAGTTTGGCCATGGGAAAGGCGTAGAGAACTTTGTCACCATTATCACTGGAACTGGTTTGTTCCCTTTCTTATGTCCTTTACTGCTGCTAGTTGCTAGGGTGGGGGGTTTGCACTTTGCAGACAATGCAGATAAAGAAACCAGACAGTAAGTGGATTTAGAACCGTCAGACTGGTGACACTGGTTGATCAGGTTACAAAACATTAAAATAAAATACCACAATCAAAATAAAGCCTTGCCATCACAACATTTTAAAATATATTGAATTATATTACTATTTTACTATATTTTTGATTAAATAATTGCAGCCTTGGTGACCATAAGAGACTTCTTTCAAAAACATTTAAAAATCTTACTGACCCTAATGTTTTGAGCAGGAGTGTATAATTTATGAAATAATTTGAGAGTTATGAAATTTTATAAAATACTTCTGAACCGTTATTTTGCATTGCACACTAAACAGTCAAATATTGGGACTGTTATCCTGTTAATATTATCTATAGTAAGTCTGGGGAACAACAAAACATATTATAAATTATAACATATAACATATTAAACAATTATATAGTTGTCTCAGAATGAACCAGACAATTGTGAAATTGTTTTTTTTCTCTAAGTGATACAGGTGTGTGTTGTATGGAAGCTTGTTTCCGCCACAGAATAAAAAATAAAAAAGGTTATTGCAACTTTTTATCTCACAATTCTGATTTTTTTTCTCTGAATTACATGACGTAAAGTCGCAATTGCGAGTTATAAAGTCAGAATTGCGAGATATATTATTGTGACTATAACTCGCAATTCTGAACTGAGGGAAAAAAAAGACTGACTTTATTTCTCAGAATTTTGAGATGAAAATTTGCAGTTATCTTTTAAAATGTTTTATTGTGGCGGAAACAAGCTTCCATAGTGTTCAGTAAATGAGAATTAGAGGTTCCAGCTTCCTATTTGATCACAGTGTACCTGCATAATTGAAGACTGACGCTGATATAATTGTTCCTTATGTTAGACTGCTGTAATTCTGCATGTACAGGAATCGGAGGTGGTATAATCCAGCATAATGAACTGATCCATGGCAGCACATTTTGCGCGGCTGAGCTGGGACACATCGTGGTCTCTCTAGAAGGACCCGAGTGCATGTGTGGCAGCCACGGCTGCATTGAAGCCTACTCATCTGGTCTCGCCCTGCAGAGAGAAGCCAAGAGACTCCATGACGGTGAGACGACCAGACACACACACGCACACACACACACCAAGAGTTGCGCTAAAGTAGGCTTATCAGCCTCGCCCTCTCTGTCACAATTTTTCCTTTTCAGTTGGCAGTGAACAACTAAACTGGTCAGTATAACGTCACACTTGACAGTGGTGTAATCCCTCACTATTGTTTTCCACGTTTCCGGATAATCATTTTTACCATACCAAAGCTTAACATCCAAACATAAACCCACTCAAAAATGTTGCTGTTGAATTTCTGTTTTGAAATTTCTCCAAAAGCCTTTATCTATTCATTCTTTGAAAACAAAAACTGACCTACCCTGATTTGAGAGAGGAAGCACACTGCATGCTGGAGTAAAAGTAGAAACACCTGTTTTTTTTTTTTTTATAGCGTGACTGACAGTAGTCTCAACAAAATAATGAAAACGGTTGTTTGAAGTCTGTATAATTTAGTGACACTTTATTTGAATTTGTTAACAACATTTTATAAAAAGGTCCAATTAATGCATTAAATAACATTTAACTATCAATGAGCAACACATTTGTTACAGTATTTATTAGTCTGTTAATGCTAGTTAAAAAATACAGCTGTTCATTTCTAGTTCGTGTTGGCTGTTCAAGTAAATATTTTTAACAGATAAATTTTTATTTTATATTATTAATATTTTATAATTGTATATAATATATGTATAATGTCTTTGTAAATGTTGAAAAAAAGTGAACTAACAATGAAAAATACTTTATTAATCTTAGTTAATTTTAACAAATAAAACCTTATTGTAAAGTGTTACTGAATATATTTATTAATTAAAATATTTTATATTTGTATTTGAATGAATTTGCTCAACAACACAAATCACTGATTAAAATGAATTACAACTGTTCCCACAAATCCCTGTTCTATGATAACCTATGATATGATATATGATATAATATGATATATTTTGTCCTTTAATTTCTAGTTAATAAGTTTCAAAGTTGCTTCCTAAAACTAATAAACACTGAAGCTTGATTTAATAGAAGGGTTATACACAACAAATGCATTTCCAAGTAAAATGTGACATGTTTCTTTCACATTTGATGACAGAGGACTTGCTGTTGGTGGAGGGAATGACTGTGAATAACAAAGAACAAGTGAATGCTATTCATCTGATCCACGCGGCTCGCCTCGGCAACTCCAAAGCTGAGAGCGTACTTCACACCGGTAGGACGCACATCCGAGTACATGCATTATTCTCGGGCAGGCTCGTGGTGAAGAAAAGCACTAATATTCTCTCTTCTCTTCCCTGACAGCGGGTACTGCTCTGGGTTTGGGCATTGTGAACATCCTGCACATGATCAACCCGTCCCTAGTGATCCTGTCTGGTGTCCTGGCAGAGCATTATGAGAATCCAGTTCGTCAGGTCATCAGTCAGCGCGCTCTGCTCTCGGCACAGGGGACCAAGATCATGATGTCTGAGCTGGAGGATCCTGCCCTGCTGGGAGCCGCTAGCATGGTACTGGACTACACCACACGCCGTACCTACTGACGGAGCTCGAAAACCAGACTAAACGACCAAGGGCCAATCATGTGTTAATTCATAGTGACTCATAGGATCATAGTGGCGAGAAAAAGCTTTTATTCGTTTTTATTCGTTTTTATTATTTGGGATCAAACGCCTGATGAAAGGTGTGTAATTTTGAAGAATAATTTAAGTATATGAAGTAAGGTTTTTTATTTAATATTTGAACGGTGGAACTAAGGGGCATTTGTTACTGAGAAGCTGCTATGGTTTAATTACCTGCTCTGTCTTGCTTTCTGTTATTTGTGTTTTTTCATGTTCTCCCTTGCGCTTTACTGTATGTTGATCTGTTGCTAATCCTTTTTTTGTCTTGAGCACCATGTTTAGTTTTCATTCAACCTACCTGTATGAATAAGTGAAAGAAGTTTGTTTACTCTAATTTAATATTTTATTTTTGAATCACAGAACCTGTAAAATAATTTACATTATGTACATTAAAATCAGTAAACATAAAATGTCTTTTTATTGCCATTGAATTGATTTATTATATTAGAGTCCCTTAATACATGCATAAACTGAAGGATATCTGCAGAATATTGATATATTTATATTAGTTTATTTAAATACAAATAACAAGTTTCAGTTTGTTTTTATTTGATAGGGACAAAGCATGTTAATGAACATTTGCACAAAATACACAATGTAAACAAGCCGGATTATAGCAACATTGCTAATTTACGTCCACAATCCCTATACTATACTAAATACTATTCTGTTTGTTTTGCTTTGCACATGAAGAAAATAATGGTTTTAGAATTAGAAGTATATATATTTTTTGTTTTTGTTCCGTGCAATGCTTGTATTTTTTAATTAGTATGTTTTTTTTCTCTTTCTTTTATACATTTATAATAATAATACTACGTTTTATTTATATAGCGCATATATCTTGTTTCGTCCTTCTCAAATGACTCTTCTTAAATAAACATTTGGATACAATTGGTCATCTGAACTGATTATGTTATTACACATGTATTGAGACCTATATGTGTAGCCTTTTGGTTGGTTGTAGATATCCTGAGTGGAGCCACCTAGAGGCAAATGTTGTGCTGGAAGCGATTTCTGTACCTCTGCAAAAACAGAACAAAAATTCCTTTTCCGTTATTTGGCCAAGCAGACACTTCACAAAATACAACTCTGAAATATACAAAGAAACCATAAACGGCGCAGATTACAAAATATGGCAAAAAATGTTTGTATGCATCACTGGACTGAAATACTTATGTAATTTTTAGTAGGTTTATCTTACTTTCTATGTTAAAACATCACATATATAACAAAACAACCCAAATAAAGTTCAGAACTTTTATTGAAGGGAAAAGATCAGGGCCTGTATGTATAAAACTTGTTAGAAATGCTCTTAAGAATAGTCTTAAGCTTTGACTTAAGTGTCAAAAAAATCTTAGTAAAAAGTAGGACTTCTCTAAGAGTAGGATACTTTTATAAAGAAGCTAAAAAGCAACTTTCAGTACTGATTCTTAAGTGCTGACTGAAGTGGCACTTAAAGGGATACTCCACTTTTTTTGGAAATAGGCTCATTTTACAACTCCCCCAGAGTTAAACAGTTGAGTTTTACCGTTTTCGAATCCATTCAGCCGAACTCCGGGTCTGGCTGTACCACTTTTAGCATAGCTTAGCATAGATCATTGAATCGGACAAGACCATTAGCATCTCTCTCAAAAAAATGACCAAAGAGTTTCGATATTTTTCCTATTTAAAACTTGACTCTTCTGTAGTTACATCGTGTACTAAGACCGACGGAAAATGTAAAGTTGCGATTTTCTAGGCTGATATGGTAATGATATGACGCAGCGCCTGAAAATAGGTCTAATAGGTTAGACAAACTTAGTCCCGGTCACGTTGGAAGTTACTGAGCTGGGGACTATTTTCAGGCGCTGAGTCATATCATTACGCCTGCTGCACTCATGGTACGGCAGCAAAGTTTCTTGATTATTACGCAGGAATCAGAGTATAGTTCCTAGCCACAATCCTTTTCTATTGATGTGTGTCTCCTCATTTACAGTTATTACAGCAATTATGCAAACATGAGTTCCATCAATGGATCCAACAATACTCATAAAAGTGGCTTTATTTTGCTGTGAGATTTGAAGATCAATTGGAAAGTCAATGAACTGCCATACAGTAGAGGCCAAAAGTGAGGCAAAGGAAAATTGACAGATTCACCCTTTATTCAAATAGTATTAAAAAGGTGTAAAAGATTTTGTACGCGTATTGTGTAGTTGTGCTTGGAGTCAATTGTTTATTTGTGATAACACAATGAAACATGCCAAATTGACATTTTTTTTTAGCCAGGCTGTCAAACAAATGAACAAGAGAGGACAGTGAAATATTAATAACTGACTATGTTGTAGACAATGTATGATTTTTTTTTTCTCCTGTGAGCTTTTTAGTTTTTGAAAAAAACCTGCAGCTGTAGTTTGCCCTTTTTTCAACAATATTATTGATCTGCCTGCATTGACACCTTTGTCTGAGAACTGAACTGAGCTGAACGATGACATCACTGTTTTCTCCAGAGCGTCTGTATAATGAACTATATAGATAACTATTGATTTTTTTACAATGGAAATGAATCATCATCGAGCTTATACTTAAGCTGGACAATGACACTATTTTCTTCTAGAGCTGCTGTACAGCCAAAACTAACTTTTTTGCATTATTTTCCTGTTATAACTGTAAAGCTGCTTTGAAACAATCTGTATTGTAAAAAGTAACTTGACTTGAAATAATTTTGTCAGATAAATATCTTCACTAAGTTTATTTTTATATTCATATATTTTAAATATTTTAAAATATGAGGGAGGAACAAAATACTATTTTCCTCATATTTTGATGGTTTAAGCAAACTTGTAGGGTCATTAAAAAATAACTCCACACATCACTTTTAGCCACTACTGTATTTGGTGTGGTCAGTGCTATTAAAACCCTGCTTACTGTGGAATGAGGAGCTCAAGTCATCACTGGTGCACTGCTGCTTTTTTTCCAGTCGACAACAATGTAATTATTACTTTCATTTCATTGCTACAAAAGTGCGTGGCCTCCTCCTCTCTCCTCCTTGTTACTCATAACTAGGTTAGGAGACTTCTTCAGCTCTCTTAAATAATTTAGGAGCTGACACCTAATCTTAACACTTAGGAACCTTTATGAATCACACTTATTCTTAAGTCTAGGAATAAGAGTAAAATTATTTCATTCTTAGAATTTTGACAAACTTAAGACAAAAATGTTACACTGAGTGGCTTTATACATACGGCCCCAGGTCTTTTATTTCGAAAAACGTGGGCGTGTCAATAAATAAACCCGGAAGTTCTACGTTCTCTTTCATCGAGGCATTTGACGCGTGTAACCAAAGCAGTGAGACGACTCACCAGCATAACTGTCATTTCTGTAGCTTTTTTGCCGTGTTTTTGCACTTGGATTTAAAATGCCTCTTAATTTTGAGTTATGCCCCGGTCGCATGATCGGAGGAAACAACCCGTGTTTCATTATTGCAGAAATCGGACAGAATCATCAGGGAGACATTGAAATCGCCAAGAAAATGATCAAGATGGTTAAGGTAAGTGTATTTGTATAATCAACATCAATATAGTACATTTTTGTTAATGGCTGTAAGCCTGGAAATTAAAATAAGTGTTACGGGAATTGTTTAGTTAGTGTTTGCAATAGTTTTTAAACGTAATTCGCAGCAGTCAGTCCACGACAGTTGTTCAGGCTGCTTAATCTGATACTGGCCTGGGCATAAAATACTTGGGAAAATGATCATCCAGAATGCTTCATTTCAAATCATTCAGAATGCATCATCTCAAAACACTCCCTCACACTTTGGAAGTTTGTCGTAGAGTAGTTTAAGCGATAACTCTACATATAAAGCAGTTTAATAATAATCATAAAATATTTTACACATTATACAGGTGCTATAAACATTTAAATGAGTTCTTCTGTTACTGATTTTAGTTTCTTTTACGAAAGATACTAGTCTACTCCTTGAGTACATTCTGTAAATTCCATTCATAATGGAATTATTAAATACAAAAAAAAAAAACCAAAGTAACATTTTTAACAATACACCATATTAACAGAAATAGTTCTTTTTAGATTGAACTGGTCACTAATGCTTGACTTTTCTTATTTTTGTATAAAACCATTTAATTTTTTTCTGTCATCTTTACATTTAAGGTCTCGTTGTTTTACTTTTCTGATATTATTTTATTGTAACTATTCCTCCTCTACTAGGACTGCGGGGCGGACTGTGCGAAGTTTCAGAAGAGTGAGCTGGAGTATAAATTCAACAAGAAAGCGCTGGAGCGGCCGTACACCTCCAAACATTCCTGGGGGAAAACATACGGAGAGCACAAGCGCCACCTGGAGTTCAGTCATGAGCAGTACAGAGAGCTGCAGCGGTACGCCAGAGAACTGGGCATCTTCTTCACTGCTTCAGGAATGGACGAGGTGAGCCCAGAACGCATGCGCAAATTATTTACATATGTTTGTTTTTTGGCTTTAGGCTTACTGTTAGCTAGGAAAGAAGACACGAGCCTGCCAAACTCATCAAATAGTGATGTAATGAAATTCCAAAATGTCTTGTGTATTATTGTTACATCACGTTTGTCATGTTATGATCACAGCTGCCCCTTACTATGGTAGCGGTACCATGGTACTTTGATAGGCTATATATGGCACTAAACTATATTTGTATACCACAGCATGTACTTACCAATAATGCAGTCACATGTCAAAAAAGAAAAGAAAAATAAATATGTTAATTGTAGTGTTTCTGTCTTTAAGATGGCTGTAGAATTCCTGCACGAGCTCAATGTGCCTTTTTTCAAAGTTGGATCTGGAGACACCAACAACTTCCCCTACCTCAAGAAAACTGCGCAAAAAGGTCTCCATAGTTTTTTCTTTATTTTTTATTTTAACAGGCACGATGGACAGTCAATGACTGCCCCAGAATTAACCACAAAGCTACATTTCATCAGCTGTCCCTGGGCAGGAGAGACACATAACATAACTAAAACATTCATCAGCAATAACATATACAATAAAAATTCTCACCTAACAAAAGAAAGTACATTCCAAATAATATAGTACAAAAACATACTTTCAAAAACATTACCCTATAATGAATTTTACATCTAAAAAAAAAAAACATGAGAAAGAAAATTAGAAAAGAAAAAAACTACAGAGATTAAATAACCAGATACTAAAGCACAAGATGTTCAATGATTACATGTTTGACTCATCTTTATCCATAATTTTAAATGTAACTTAAATTGTGCAGAAGTAGGACACGTCTGATATTGGTTGGTATATTATTCGTTATTAACTGCTTTTACAGAAAAAGCTGAAAGATCAAAATCACTAACTCTAAAATGTGCTTCACAATCACCTCTTGATGAAACTCTTGTTTGTCTTGGTTCTTAGCACACAAAGAGACATCTTCATTCTTCATTGTAAACTGATATTATCACAAACAATCAATAAGATATTGTAAAATTATAAAATTGCTACTAGTTTACTACCACTCAAGGGTTCCCGTGGATCTTTAAAAAGTCTTAATTTAAGTTCATAAAAAGTCTTATTTTTATTTATGAGAGGTCTTAAGTTTTAGATGACACTTCGACTTCTAAATACTTTACCAAATTAAAACTAATTAGCATTATATGATTTTATTATGCTTTCTTTGCGGCTTTTATTTGATCGTAAACCACCCAATAATGTGTTATTATTCTAATTTAATCTAATTTGAATGTTAGAATTTTACATAAATTATGTATGCATCACTTTTTATAAAAAAAAATGCCCGTATATAGGTAAAATGCCCTTGGAAATCAATTTAAGGTGGAAAATATTGCCCCTTAATCCAAAAGTAAATTTCTGTCACTGATGTGAACTGACCGCCCCATAGAATATGAATAATATGAATGTCTTTGTGAGTCAGCTGTCCACAACAGGCCTAAACCAGATGTGTGAAAATGAAAAATACACTCAGCATTAGTGTTACCAACAAAAACCGAGATACAATTTTTTGTCAATATTGCACCCCTAATGTACAGTATTAATTTTTATTTCTTTAAAAAGGTCTTAGAACCCCTTAAATTTGACTTTAAACAGCAACCCTGCCACACATATTTAAAACCTGCATATATATATATACATATATATATATTTTTTTTAAACAGATTGATCGTTTTATTCAGCTGATGCATTAAATTGATCAAAAGTTACAGTAAAGAGATTTATATGCTAATTCATGTATATTACATTTTCTCAATACTTATTATGAAACAAATTTAACTTCTGATGCTTGTGTGTGTTCAGGACGTCCTATGGTTGTATCCAGTGGGATGCAGTCCATGGAGACCATGCGGCGCGTTTACAAGACCGTGAAGGAACACAACCAAAACTTCTGTATCCTGCAGTGCACAAGCGCATATCCACTGGAACCTGAGGACGTCAACCTGCGGGTTATCACGGTAGAGAAACCTGCTCTATGTACTCTCAGAAATCCATTTTATGTTATCCAAGTACAGCGCATGTGTATCAACATCAAAATCATTATGGTCTTCATTTCATGACCTACCTGAAAGTTTAAAACCTTACATTACATAATTATATCATTAGCTAAATTAAACATTATATAATTATGATTAGATAAATGAATCTTGCATAACCATAAAGTAAAATTATGTATTATTTTGAACTTTTTTTCCAACCTATAGGAATATCAAAAAGAATTTCCTGACATTCCCATTGGTTACTCGGGCCATGAAAGCGGGATCAGCATCACAGTGGGGGCAGTTGCATTGGGAGCAAAGGTCGTGGAGCGGCACGTGACCTTGGACAAGTCCTGGAAGGGCAGCGATCATGAGGCATCTCTGGTGCCGGAAGAGCTGGCAGACCTGGTGCGATCCATCCGCACTGTGGAGAGAGCTTTGGGCACTGGGCTGAAACGCATGCTGCCCTGTGAGGTGCCATGCCATGATAAGGTACAATAAGAACCAGTTTGAATACATTCCCTTTTCATTTTATGTCTACATGTTAATTAGTGGCGTTACGAGGCAAGCATAACTATTACTATTGCTCAGAATTTAATTATTATATTATATAATTTTTTTAATAGTATTGACCTTAACAATTATGCTACTTCAGTGTCAATTTAGTATTAATTATTCACTATTATAATATTTAATCACTTTTTACTTTAATAATTTAGTTGTATTTTGTCATTTTTATTAAATATTCTATTTAGCTTTCATTTAATTTTATTTCAAGGTACACCATGTAACTTTTTTTTTTTTTTTTGTACAAAATTAACAAAATTCATCAATAATTCTTCCAAAATGATTTTTTGTCTTACTCTGATTCACTATGATAAACCTGTCATAGGTGTTTATTACACGGCTCTGTGGAATACTTGATTCTGATTGGTCAATTGCGCCATCCAGCGGTATGTTATTCCCAGATAACAATTGCTAAAAAACAGATAACGCAGGCTCATCTGGGATACGGAAGTCAGCAGCGCTAAACGCTTGCTAGGAACGTTTTTTCTTCGTGGAAGTTTAGCATTTGGTGAGCTAATAAAATATTAAAACTATATTTTGTGTACAGTTATTTAATTATGCCATCCAGTATCATGGACTCGCTCTCTCTTGTTTTATACAAACGCAGCCGCTGCCATTTTGTGACTGTTTTGTACACTGTTGGATTATAAGGCACGATTTTAAAACAGTTTAATCTGAAATCAATATCTCTTATCTCCATAATTATTTATGTGGCGAAATGCTGTGTAATAAGCGGTATGACTGTACCGTATCTCTTAAATGTCCGTCTAGGTTGAACTTGCTGCGCCAGCAACTGCTCTCTCCGTGGAGGCTTTGCATTTAAAGAACTTAATATTTAAACTCAGATCAATATTTCGTGTCTAATTATTTACTTATGGCCTTGTAATAAGCGGAATAATGTACATCCAGGCGGTTGTTATCTCAGAATGATGACGGAAAACGTGACGGATGGTTTTCGCGAGAAGTTGCGTACATGCATCACTCGCCCGTGTGTGTCTCATCATATCTGTAAATAGAGAAAAGTTGCTCTGGCTACTTTGACGGGTGTATGGTGTGGTTGTCTTAGAGGTTAGTTGTCACAACGAGCGAGAAAAGGTTGACACTGAGCATGCTAAATCTCGAACCTCCGGAGAATCACCCGTTTTAAATGAACGCTGAACAGAGGAGAGTCTGCTGGCAAAAAGAGAAAAAACGCGACAGCTCATAATAAAACAAGAATCAACATTGGCTTGGCTTTTCGGAGATGTCGAGAACTGAGGGATTTGAAATGTTGTAAAAGCGAAGTGGAGATGGCGTTTTTATTACTCAACGGTTGAGTAAGATATTTTATTGAATGATAAATTGCCATAGATAGCTCTCTAACAGAGTTCATTGCAAAGCATTATCTACTGTGAAGAGTCATTTCATTATGGGTTGTTGTAGCTCTGGAGTTTATTTTCAAGGAAGTACCATGTCTATTAATGGGTAATGGGTAAAGCTACTGTAACGTCTTCAGCTAGTCAGCTTGAGATCCTTTCCATCTAAACTGGTTGTATCTCTTAAGTCAGGTAGAGAATGTTTTATGAGCAGTATGATAATCTCTCTCTCTTTTTTTAGTTATGAGAAAGAACCATATTCATCTGCACAGTCACGCAGAGCCGAAAAGTTACATAGTGTACCTTTCAGTTTTAGTTTGAGTAATTTTAGTACTTTTAGTACAACTTATTTTATTTTAGTTTCTATTTCTAACTTATTTCATTTTAATTTAGTTTTTCATTAAAATATTTTATCTCAGATTTATTTCAATTAACAAAAACTGTTTTAAAGTTTTTTTCTTAGTTTTATTTCTTGATAACTAACAGCACTTTGTTACACATATGATGCCTCAAATCATGTGACTTGTTGAGGAAATGTGTGCTATTAGCACTCTCTCTGTCTCTGTGTTATTTTTCACATTCCTCTTTACCCCCTACTCCAACTCCATCAGTTTTTTACAATTCCATTCTCTTTCCTTCTAATGTTGCATTCCTGGTCTTGCCCCATTTCCTCCTGTCTTAACTTTTCTTCCGTTTTACCATCAAATGCATCTGTTTGCTACCCATATGCCTCCTTTCATTCTTAACTTTGCTTCCTCTGAAAGGTTTTTTTTTTTTTTTTTTTTTTTTTTTTTAACGTCAGTGGGATGTTATGTTATGTTTTGAACAGCACAATCACATTGTCTTCAAGTAATCTGCTCTGTCAGAACATTCCTGTAATTCTTCTTCTCCACCTTTCACTCGTTTCTAGCTCGGGAAGTCTGTGGTTGCACAGACCGCCATCCCGAAAGGTACAGAACTAACCCTTGACATGCTGGCTGTGAAAGTAGCTGAACCCAAGGGTGTAGCTCCAGAAGACATCTTCCAGCTGGTGGGGAAGAAAGTGACGAAAGATTTCGAGGAGGACGAGAGCGTCACTGAGGATGCAGTCGACAACTATAGCAAAAAAGCCAAAGCTTGAGGAAAACTGTCTCTGCATGTGATTCTTGATCAGACTGGAAAGAAATTTAAGTTTCAGCCCAAATAAAATGCATTATACAAGAAGTTAAATTGGCTCTATGTTTTGTCTGTCAGGCAGACAAAGACAGATGCAACAATTCAACAAATGCTGTATATATGTATACCATCAGAGTCAGACCCATTTTTTTCCTGTTTATATGGGTTATTATTTGCCAAATATTGTTGAATAAATAAACAATAAAATGGAAACATGGAAATCTGTCTCTTTTTGAAAATGAATTAAAGGATAATTGTCTGACCATTTTAATTGGACATTTGCCACGGTACTACTACCATGGTTCTTCTTTGGATATATTCCATTGTAGTACCACAGTTGTCTTGGTGTACTATTTACATACCATGGTACATGAATGTGGTATTCATTTAGTAGGATAATACCACATTTAAATATATTTTAGCCCAAAATGACACACATCTTATCAATTGACCTTAAAGATCCAGCTTGAGTCTATCTTTGAGGGACACTACACTGTCAGTTTTTCCATGATAAAGCCTTTTTATATTCATTAGACTGATACGTATGCAATCCCATTTTGCTGCAACGCCCTATCAGGGCACGCTGTTGGTCACGGGATTCGCACAGCCACGGTTTAGTCATTTCATTGGTCGACGACTGAACTCCTCGTCATTTGTATGGGCAGTAGACCTGTCGATCAAAAATACACAACTCTAATTGGCTGAGCTTCGTTTCTTTCGGGTCCGTTCACTTGTAAGCACCTCCCCCGCTGACATTGGAGTCGTCGACGAGGAAGACAGTAGAGTGATTTGTGTTTTTCAGTTGCTCTCACTCTAAACACATTAAGCGAGCCATGGACGATTTTGATATGCTCAGTGCCCCTCAAGGAAGCGCAGGAAACGGTGTGGGGGCAGACGAGGACCCGGCGGCAGCATTTCTGGCCCAGCAAGAGAGTGAGATCGCGGGCATCGAGAATGACGAGGGCTTCAGCATCCTGGACAGCGGAGATGTGCCTTCATCCCTGAGCCAAGACCAGGACGGTGTGTTTACACGACAGGTCTTTTACACGACATAGACAAAAAAAAAGAGAGAAAAAAAAAGTATAATCTTATAACCGACAAAAACATCTAACGTTAAGCAAATAACTGTTTTACTCGCTCGTTAGCCAGCTAGCCTTCATTCAGAGCTCTATATGTATATGAAGTAACGGAGTGTGTGTGTGTGTGTGTGTGTGTGTAAATAATACGTGCTTTATATAGACAACACTGCCAAAGATGCATCCAAATACGTTAGCCGTTTACATGTTCTAATGGTTTACATACTGGTAGTTAAAAGAAGCAGGAAAATGGCGTTGTCTGTTGGTAACTCAGCTCTTTATGAGACTCCCTTTAGTGGACCTCGCAACGGTTTAATCGTAATTTTATTTGGCTTTAAGAAATATATATATAATTTCCTTTATGAGACACATATGTATCGTTTTTTGTTTAGATTGATTAACGTTACTCCAGTAGTGCTGATTGAATCAGCGAAATTCCGGTCCTTTTAACGCGGTTTATATTATACAATGACCTTTAGACTGAAGGCTGTGTGTGTGTGTGTGTGTGTGTGTGTGTGTGTGTGTGTGTTCAGTTCCTTTAGTCTTTATACTGGAGTGAGATATGGTTATTATATGACAGGACCACTGCTGTGTCTCGAAATCTATTGAGATGCCTATTTAGGCAGCATTTTAGGCCATCAAAGACGAATTCGAACGTTACTGAATGTTTAGAAGTAAAAATAAAAATGCTTGAATGTTCGAACGCATCGTGATCCAAGAAAACGAGTGATTCCAACGCTCATGTCCAGAAATGTTCGAAAGCGTCTATAAATGGCCAGAAATGCGCCTCTGCCATGCTCATAAATGCTTGATTCGAACGCACCTGTACTGTTAGAAATGTTCGATGCGAATTGCCTATAACAGTCAGAAATTCATTCGAACTCGCATATGATGACGAAAAAGGTTTGTTTGGAAGATTCAAAACTGTCTCTAATGCCCAAGAATAAACTGTTCTGAACTCTGACGTGAAGCAAAAAATGAATAAAAATAAAATAAATGAATGATTCCCAATGCCTTTGTACTGTAATACCCAAAAATGTTTCAAACGCACATGTGATGCCCAAAATTACATTTACGCGTTTTGTAGATGCCTTTATCCAGTACGACTTGCGTTGAATTCAAGGTATAGGCTACATTTTATTAGTCTTGGTTATTTTATTAGTCCAAGACATAGATTTCCATCACACGGATCTTAAAGCTGAATTAATCTCTAGAGCTACCTAAACTATAATTGTACCTTTTCTAATTAAATTGAATCCATACAATGACTGACTGAAATTAGTATATTTTGGAGGCCTTAGGTTAGTAAACACCGTGTTCTATGGTTATAAAATCAGTTTGCATTTTGAAATTAAATGTGCTGTTTTGGTCTTAATGTAGTTTAATTACAGTAAGGAGAATATTACCAGTCAATGTCTGGTATTCCATTTTTTACTGGCCGTTGGCTTGAATGTTTCTCTGGCCGAAAGGTTTGAATAAATGATGATGGGGATGTAGTTTCGCTGGCACAAAGGCACAATCTGACTTGGGTCTAGGATGACTGAAGACAACAGTCTTGGAAGCACAGTGCATTGTAGTGTGCAGAAAATCAGTCAGGCCTGCATACTTTCTGTTCATAAAAACTTGGGTTAAAAATTGACTTGAATGTGTTCAATATTTTGCCTCTTATTACTGCTTGTGTGTTAACGTAAGTATTGCTTAAGGAAAATGTTCAAGTGATCAAATCACTTCTAGTGAAGAGAGGTTGCATAATGTTTTTCACTGACTCAGGAAAGAAGTCAGCAAAACCAGAGACCTAGGCAGGAGGAAAACTGTATCCTGTTCATGAATTCAACACTAAAGTAAAGCTTTGTTATGGACAACACATTATTGCAAATTAACTACTGTTCCTTAAATACTCTTTTATTTGGCCGTGATATACTAAGTAACTTACATTGCATTCAATTATACATCCCCAATTAGGGATGAGTATCGTTAAGGTTTTAACGGTATTACTACTCTTACCGATACTCCTTATCGATCCGGTACTTTAACGGTATTCTTATCGGTGCTCTTTGTTATAAAAAAAGAAAAGAATTTAGAACATAATTAATATTGCTTTATATTTTGAAATGTAAAATAAATATCTATATCAAAAGAAAAAGCAATGCTTTAACAAAAACAAATAAAACATGTATGTTATGCAGAAGGGTGCAGGCTTTTGTGTTTTATTTACAGAAGACATAGGACACCAAAAACAAAGTACAAACACATGGTCAAACAAAAAAAAGTATACAATAAAACAAATATACAAATTATATACCCAGTGCTTTAATTTCAGTAATGTCTACTGACATTACTGTTCAGGAGTAATATGGGCTAAAAAGACATCTAATAAAGTCAGATTTAAAATAACACTGCATAGTTTATCATAGATAGATTAAAGCCAAAAATATTCATTCAAGAGCTGCGACTGATTTTCTGTTTGCCTTTTGTTGTTTGATTCACATTAATTGAGCAATCGTCAGCAGGTTTATTAGACTGCTGCCTCTTTAAGACCAAATGCAGATCTAATCATTATTACGCATCATATTTTCTCCCAACTATTTACGCCCATTTAAGACATAAACTGTATTTAAGTGAATAAATTGTTTAAGTGAATCTCCAAGACGGCCATTTTGACACATTTGTGTGTATATTTGATCGTTTAGATGCGCACACGAAGCCCAAAATATACATTGCTTGTCTCGTTGCGGTGTGTTTCGGAGCGCGCGCCGCATTTGGAACAATGTCTATTGCGTCAATTTTGGTACTTTTAATAGCCTTTTTATTATCAAACGCGTCCCGCAGTTTAGCAACAGTATAGACTACATTTTACAACAATCCCCGATCGTGCAGATTCTGACGTTACGTTTGGGTTTTAGAGAGAAATGACAGCGCACCGCTGTGAAGGAAAGGAAGTTGCGCTAGACAGAATGCGGCTTTAGTTTTTAATGGTTATACCTCAAATATCTTCTTTTTTATAATCATTGGAAGCCAAAATCTAAATCTAAAATAAAATTAGTTTAATATCAAAGATCTAAAGTGCAACCATTTGAATGTTTAGTTCTGTCCTCATTGTCACTCATTAAGCAGGGCTGTTGTGTTGTGCGCGCCGTGGCTCCGCGTGAAAGATCTCTCTCTCTCTCTCTCTCTCTCTCTCTCTCTCTCTCTCTCTCTCTCTCTCTCTCTCTCTCTCTCTCTCTCTCTCTCTCTCTTCTCTTTCTCTTTCTCTCTCTCTCTCTTTAGCAAAAATGCATCACAGACAAATGGTTCAATATTATTATATATAGAAGTGGCTGGCGAGATTAAATTGGCAAGATAATAATTTCTTAATAGCAATAATAAATAGCACGTGTACTTTCTTAATTTCTCCAGTACCGACAGCAGAACCGATAACGTCCGAGCTTATCGATCCAGCGGTCTTTCATAATTCAGCACCGGGGCCCGTTTAATACCTGGTTTCGGTACCCATCCCTATCCCCAATTCATGCATTCCCTGGGAATTGAACACATGACCGTGGCATTGTTAGTGCCATGCTCTACTGCTTGAGTTACAGGAAGGCTAAACAGCCTTACAATGCATTTCACTCAACAACTATACTGACGATAATTAATACAGACAAACTGTATGAAATGCATGAAAAATTGACTAGACTGTTTTAACACATCCATGTTTTTTTTTCTTTCTTTTATCTTGGCAGGAGCAGTGAATGGAGATCTGCATGGGGTAAGACCTTGAAGACTTCTTGCCTGTATTCCATCAAACGCACAATCTGTTAATATTATGATATTTGATTCAGAGTTGTCTCTTGCATGTATTTATATAGCTGCATTTTCACTGCAAAGACTGCGTTGGGTTATGTGTGGATGGACATGTGCAGATGATAGGAAATAAGACGTGCAGTCTGCATTACAACAGAACAAAAGACTAAATCTAAATCTAGACTTGCTAAAGTTTTAAACTTTTGATTCCTTTCAAGCACTGGTTTTAAATAGCTGAAAGCTTGATGTGTGTATATTTGCATAACCACTATAAAGCCAGTTTCATATTTGATGCATGAATTTCTAAGGCTTCTAAATGATCTGAAATATCTGTTGTAGACAATCTATTACATGCCTTCTGCCCTCTGATTGATCGTTCATACGTTTTTACGAAGTTAAATGCCTTTTAGTATAATTGTTAAAATGTCCATCTTCAGTTTTTGGTACGTGTCTTTTGCTGTGAAAACTTTAATGATTTTTATAAAGTAAATGTACAGTTACTTTTATATTGTTAGTAATATTTCAAGATTAACATTTACTGGACTGAACTAATTGAGGTTTATCATCCATACATAATTTTTTATGTTTAAAAGTAAATATGAAGTATGATGCAATAGGCTTGAGGAATGTTTGTATGTCTCCATAATTTATGTTTGTGATCATTATATGTATATGATCAAAACTACAAAGCTTTGATCATAAAACTAACATATTGGGAGACATTGTGACATCTGATTTTTTTTATGCATTTTATGTAATTCATCTGCTATACTGTTATAAAAATATGATTTACATTACAGTCTATCAAAATGTCATCTTACTTTTTGGCCATTTAAATATCACCAAATTGCATAGTTTTGCTCCATTTTGGCCTCTGAATTTTTTAAATGTATATTGTATATAAATACAATACGTTAAACACCCTTGCAGTTTAATGATGACTTGTTTAATACGTCAGGCTTTACTGGGTTAAATTAGCATGTGAGCTGGATAGTGAAGGCCCGTTTACCAGTCACTGTTTTTTTTTTTTATATATACATTCTCAATTCAAATATATGCAATAATTGATTTAATATAATTGACAAATCACTGATCCAAACTAAAGGAGCTGATGCACTAAAGAAGTGTATCAACTAAATGGTGTACTGTGATTTGTATGGTTCTTTGCCGTGTGTGTTTTGTAGGAGAGCAATGGTCCTTCAGACGTGTATGCGGCCATCTCCAGCGTGGATCGGTTGCAGGCTGAGCCGGAGAGCTTGAGGAAGTGGAGAGAGGAGCAGCGCGAGAGGCTGGAGGAGCTTGGTAACTTGAGCAAAGATGTAGATGTTATTCTTAAAATATTGAAACATTTCATCTAGGGCTGACTGATATTCCTCTGCTGTTTTTCAGACGCTAACTCGCGTACACAGGAGGTCGAGTGGAAGGAGAAAGCAAAACTGGAGCTGGAGGAGTGGCACCTCAGGCAGAACGAGCAGCTGGAGAAGACCAAAGTGAACAACAGGTACACGACACTGTTCGAGCAACTGAAGTCTAGAAGCGAGCCCTTTCTGTCTTTTGCTGTCTGGTTACAAAAGCACCAAAAAGTGCACCATCGTACTCGACAGCAAGGTGTATGCTGGGTCACAGTGTATACAGTATTCACTCTCATGTTATTCTAAATCTGTATGAGTGTAAAGGATTCATGAGTATTTTTGAGTGAACTATTCATATTTAAACCAGCGTAATGGTAACCATTTTGTTATTTTGTGGTGCTAATAATGTGAGAACAGTGAAGAGGCAGATTTGAGATTCTGACCTTGAATGATCATGTGACTGTGCCCATGGACACTTCTGTGTTTTGGTCACATGATCATGCCTGGTCCAATCTGAAAAAGATGCTATATCTATGATTGGCACCAGATGTTGTATTCAGCAATTAGAATAAAATAAGAAGTTCCTTGTAAAGCTCTTTCTGCTTCAGGGAAGCATCTGAATGAACTTTACAATTAGACGTGCTGAATAGGATTCAGTCCAATTTTGTATTAAAAAGAGTGAGTCAAAAGTACAATTTTCTTTTTTAGTTTCAAGTACATATGTTTTGTGCTTCCCCATTCAGTCCTAGTGAAAGTTTCAAGTATGTTTTGGTACAAATAAAAATGACGTCGTCTTAAACCTCTTTCTGTATATCTGTCCTCATTCCTTAGAATGTGAAATCGTTCTCTTAATTCCTTATTTATTTGTCCTGTTTGTCTCTGTCTTTCTCTCTTGTGTGCCGTGTTGTCCACTGTTTTGTACTTGGCCTGGTGTTAACACTGGTATGGTAACACTGCAGTGTGTTTTGACTCTGTATGAGTGTTATTTTTCTCCTTTTTACCACTCTCTCTGTTCTCTCCTGCTTCGCTGCTCTCCTCTGGGACTCCCAGGGTGCTGGATGAGGATTTCTACAAACAACCCTTCGCTGATCTGATTGGTTATGTGTATGTTGCTAAACTAACATCCTTTCTTTTCACATGCATTTCTCATGAACTCATTTTCCTGCATCTCATCTTTTTTTCATAAGCTGTTACTCTTACTCATTTCTAACCAAATACTTAGTTAACTTCATATTTAAAACCAGGGTGATTTAGTTTTTGTCAAAGACTAATTGGACAAATAATTCTGCACATTATGCATGTTGTCCATCATCTCCCCCCCCCCCCCCCCCCCCCCCCCCCATTATGGTTAAGTTACATAGCAGATTTTATATCTGTCTTACCCACTCAAGTCATTTCTTATTTGTCTTTTTTAAATTATTTTTATTTAGTTATTTTTTCATGGTCATTTATAAAAAGTATGAAAACCCATTTTTTTCTCATGTTTGTGTCATGCATTTGTCATAATGTCTGCACTTTGTTTACATTCAAGATATGATGTCTAAACATTTGTATAAATTGTGAGATTATTTAATGTTATTTTTTGTCTAACATTTATTATTAATTGAGATTTATTGATTTATACTAGCACAATTTAGTGCAGTAGTAGTGTATCTGTAATACAGCAATAGTGACTTTCTAAGCAACTACGTCTCTGGCTCGTATCAAAGCCAACCAGCCAGTAGTATAATTGCTAAAAATATAAATGTACTTATTTTGCTTATGGATTTTTTTTTTTTTATGTGTTGCCAAATTTGGCAGGATAAAGCAATTATTTCTAAATCTTACTGTTTTTGGATTTGCATATTTTTCCTTTATTCTTAAAGGTGCACTAGGTCATTTCTTTCAGTGCAATTTATAGAAATGTGTGTATTAAATATAATATTATCTATATACAGAAAAATAGCTGCTTTTATTTTGGTCACATTTTATGGTCTTATTTTGGCAAGGCTTTCAATTGATTTACATGCTAAGTTTAACCAATTCTGTTAATCTTCCTTTGGTTGGTCAGTCTCAAGACGGTCAAATATTGAGTGATTACACTTTTTAGTTTAAACCAAGATTTGGTGCACCTTTATCTCATGGCTGGTGTTTTCGGCTGGACACCTAGTTGCTTCTGTTAGATGGAGTATTGTAGAGTACGGTGTGTCTAGGTTGAGCAAAGCTGTCCCAGGCTAGAACTGTAACTGTCCTCTTAGTTCTGCAGCCCTCATATTCATCATGGACCTCTTACTGCTTCTGCCTATTCTGCAGAGCTATTGTAAACATTAGCTGCTTTTCTTTTGCTTGGTAAATGTCTCTCAACTGAAGCGCCAGTTGAGATCGCCGACCGCCGCAATCGGCGCGTACATCAATGACGGCTGCAAGCTAAGCGCACATAGAAGCACTCCTATGATGACTTGGGTTTTGAACAGTGCATGCCTGCTTTGGTCATCTGCATAAATCTCATTTCTTTTGGTTTTCTATATATCTGACTTGTGATCTGTTTCTCCTTGTTTTTCTTTTCTCTATGCACCTTTAAGCACTCACATTAACCATCCTTGCTACCGCCTAGACCAGTTAAGTAAAAAAAAAAAAAAAAAAAAGAAAAATAAAGCCAAGAAAACCAAATATGCTCAGGGAACAAACACCACTTATTGCAAAGTTATACACCAATGAATTGCTGTCTTTATTATCAACATGTTTCTGCTAAAGTTAAGATTCTAGATGTCCTTTTGTGGTGATGTGTTGGTGCACTAGTCCTGTACGTTGATGTAGTTGATTGTGACCGTGATTTACCTCATTGGCTTTCATACCCATTTTGCTGTGTATACTGTGTGATAGTGGAGAGGCTAATGCAACTCTACTGGACTGAGTCCACGGCAGCGGAAAGGGTTGGTAACGGGCCGGGAGGAAACGGGAATAGTCGAATATGGTCTCAAAAAGCTCTCCGAAGATTTTTGTTAAGAGCTCTTTAGCGTTTGGCTTGCCAGAAACTTGGTTTAGTTGCCCCATGCTCAGCAGAAGGCCCCGCTTTTGGTCACTGCCAACGCATGGCACGTTCAGCCTTTGCACAAAGATTTACTGGTTAAAATAAGCTAATTGGCCTGTCAATCGCTGCGTTGAAGGTTTATTAGCGTACATGATTCCTTGACATTCTTCTGACCACCAAGAGATGAGGAATGTCCCACAATACAAGGACTTTCAAAGTACAACAAATTGTTTTAACCAACTGAATCACTGCAAAATTTGATTGTGGCTGTTCTGGAACCTTTTCCTGCCTGTAAGATCAAGACTAGTTCTGGTAATGGTGGGTTGGGGGCATGATGCTCAAACTACCATCTGTTTTGGATGTGGTCACCTGAAGAATGTCTCTTTATGAATGTATTGTTGGATGGAAATAACCATTGTTTTTCACCTAGACACAGAGCTGCTTTGGTACACTTGCCTCTGACCTCCTAACAAAGCACCTTGCAAAACATTTCAACCATTTTTTTTTTAGAAGCACCTTTTGGTGAACAAGTTTTCAAAACCTGTGTTGAGTTTGCATTTATGTCAACTACAAAGTCAATTAATGATTTTTAGCCACATTTCTTAGCCAATAAGATATCACAGTTCTCGAGGCATTAATGGAGGTCAGCGGTTGTGTCCTTAAGCGGGACGTGTCTGAGAGTGTTTTCCGGTTTCTGTCCGAAGCTGATTGTGGTTTCTCGTCGGCAGGGCGGCTGAGGAAGCCATGGTGTCGGAGCTTGACGAGAACAGCCCTGGCACGGAATGGGAGCGCGTGGCGCGCCTTTGTGATTTCAATCCCAAGTCCAGCAAGCAGGCCAAGGACGTCTCCCGCATGCGCTCAGTCCTCATCTCCCTGAAACAGACCCCTCTCGTCCGCTAAGCTCCGCCCCTGGAGACCTCAAAACCACAAGTCCCAGCAGCCATTGGGTTTCACGACATTGATTCCTTTGTGGTCCCATCCTAATGGCTTGGAGCTCAATTTCCATATATAAATTGTCTATATTATATTATTACATAATATGATATAGGTATATCTATATATTCCATCTATAAATATATACATATATATAACAATGTTCAGATTGTTTTTATTTTTGGTGTCTATTTTAAGGACCAAACTTCATGTTAATTTTTCCATGTAGACACAGTGTGTGGCATTGAGACACTATCTATGCATTGCCTTCCTAATATGTTTCGGGAATATAGTACTAATTGTCTTGTGTATGTTGTATACAGATGGTGGATCTATCCTGTGTGTGTAACTCTGTACATAAAGACTGGTCCTCTACACTTCATTGTAAGATTATGGCAAAAGTTGTTGATGAACAGAGCTGTGCCCCAGTAAATGTCACCTCATGTTGTCCATTTTGTTTCAGTATGATTAAACACATTTGAAATGTTAAGTGTTTGTATTATTTGGGTGGGCCAAAAATATCACCAATGTACTTACCTAAAAGTTTGCCAAAATTCTGGTGTATTTAGCTCAATTTAATGGATTCAATTAATAATTCTAAATCTAAATATTTTGTAGGGATGAAATAAATATGAATGGGTCATGGAATTATTGAAAATGAATTCAGGTTTGGATTGAATTACGCTTATACCATGGTTACTATACCACAACTTTAAACATTATTCAAATGTTTTATTTTCAAGACATTTGTCAGGCTCTTGTCTGCTGACATACTTTTAACATTTTCACCTCGGTACTGAGAAATGTATGGCCACAAAATAACTCAATGATAAACTTTTGTAATGACTTACTGTAGTTTCTCATGAGATGTCATAATTATGAGTGTTTATTATACGGCATTTTTAATGAGAAATGTTATTTGTGGCTATGAGAATTTTTGTAGTATAATGTTAAATCTTTATTAAGAAAGTGTTTAATTCGATTTTTTTCTACATTTTAATATAGTAACTCAAAAGTTTCTTATGACTTACAGAATATTTTTTTTACTCAACTGGTGAAAACAGGCCTCCATGATTAAAGTAAAGATTTAAAAAATATATATTTTCACTATTTTTTTTTACTATTTTCTTTTTACTTTGCTTGACAAAAGCAGAACTAGATTTTATTTCAATGACTTTTGAAAAAAAAAAAAAAAAAAAACTATTTAATGAAAGAAAGCACACTTTGAAAATTAGGATACATATGCAGGTTTTGTTTTAAATCAGTGTGTATCATTTGATTTAAATCATTGCCTCCCTGGAGGTTTGCGCTGCGGTAGGCTGCAAGGGTCTTTGAAATAATCTTGTCTTTGAATAAATAATAAAGTGATATGGAACTAATGTGATCAAGACCTGCTTGCAACTAAAGTGAAAACGAATTACACACCTTAGAACAGCTGCGAACATTCAACATCTCTGAGGCATAAATAATTGCATTTATTGGTCAAATCTTACAATGGCACAAGCTAACCAGGTCAAATATGTGTTCGAGGAAGACCATAAAATCATCTATATACACTTTTTAAAACATTTGTTTTGCTGGTAATTTAAAAAACAATATTATTTGATAAAAAATTAGCTTGGTAGTAACAGGCATCTTTGAAACAAAAGCCTACATGATATTACATTCACGAGGAATCCTGCCAGTTAAAGCTCTCGCCAGAGTCCAGTGACAAACTGAGCAGGATGATGATGATGATGATGATGATGATGTGACAAAACAGTTGCTGTTGATCTATGATAAAGTCTCAAGATCCATCATGGATGCAGCTTTTCTCCGTTGTGACATCACACTCAGCTGAAAGAGAAAAATCAGTTTAGAGTGGGTTCTGTGCACCCTTTGTCCAGCAGCTCCAGAGGGCAACAGTTGAGTTGTGGAAGTATGCATACAGACATAAAATATGTTTCTATATACACTCACTGGCCACTTTATTACATACTCCTTGCAAGTACCAGGTATATAAAATCTTTAACTCAATAGTTTTATATTTAATGCTTAGATTTACTGCTTCAAGGGATTGTTGTTTACCCTTTCCCCTAAAGCTGTTAAGTACAGTCTTTTGTCCAATTTTTTTATATTTTGCTTCAAATCAAAGTTTGTAATGTTGTGATTCACCTCGTAGCTGATGGTTTGTTAGGTTTGGTTCACAGCTTAAAACTTCTTTTTTAAATCCCTAAAGGAAAAATACTTTCGGAAGAAGCTATGGAAAACGTGTGCAGGCACTGTTGCATTCTATAGACAGGAAGTGTGTAAATATCCAGTATGGTTCATATACCTGTTGTGAAGCACTTGTTGCACGTTGCTCTGCCTGAGTAAGACGCCTCTGTAAACGCGTGTTTTTCTCTAGCTGCTCTGAAACCTGCCTCTCATACTAGAGACAGAAATGATGACATTACTCATTACACACCCCATACATTAATGTAACACTTGCAGTATACAACATCTTTCTAGGTAGAAACAACTCTGCAAGAAGTGTCCACACCTCCAGCATCTTCTGATGATCAGCTTCCATCTGGATCTCCAGTTCCTGGACACGCTGTTTCTGTCTGTTCAGCTCTGACCTGCAATGACCACAATCATTTCATGGAACCTTGACCAGCTTTATTCAATAAACTTCCCACTACATTTAATCCAATAAGCCTGTAATAATATGGAAGCTAATTTCTTAATATGATGGTAGAAAGATTCTGTGCTGAAATTCCCCTCACCAAAGGCAAGATTTTTGCATGAGCATTAACAATTCGCATCCCAAAATTGAATACTTGTGCTCCGTTCAGATCGCAAACCCTAAATATGAGTAACAGTAATAGTGATTCTTGCCTTGGCAAACAGCACTTCTGTCTCAGGTGTGTTTGAGCGTTCACCTGAGGCTGCTGAGTTTCTGCTGGAAAGCCTGTGTGAGGTTCTTGGCCTCGTCTTTGTAGCGACTGATGGTTTTCTGTTGAGCGAGCACCAGTCTGGTCAAACCGGTGCTGGAGTTTTTACTGCTCTCCTCCATCTCTCTCAGCCTGGACTCCAAACTCTGCTCCTTCACACACAGCTCCTGCTGCATCGAAGACACCTACACACACAAACGAATCCTGTTAAAGACGCCATATTTATACTTCTACTGCTAGCCCATTTACAACGCTACTCAAGGATTTTTACACCGAAACCACTTGGAATTTCGTTTTTTCTTCACTATTGAGATGGTCTCTCTGAACATTTAAACAGGCTGTTTGTGCCTTGAGTTGTTAAGCCAAAAATGAAAATTCTGTCGTCATTTACCTCATTGTCATTCCAAACCACTAAAACTTTTATAAGATATTTTTTAAAACCTGAGAGATTTCTGACTTTCCACCAAATATGAGTTGAGTTGAAAGTTTATTTGCCATTTGTACCGGTACAGCTATACAGGTACATAGGAATTTTTGTAGCAGAGCTCGTTGAGTCAGCATTAAAAAAAGTCAACATAGAAGACCAACTAACAAATTACACACAATAAATAGACTGAGAGATACAGTCAATGAAGAGCAGCATAAACCTATGTCAAAATATGTTAAACAGAAGCTCAAGCGCACCCACGTGACACGAGAGAACAAACCTTATTGGTTCTCGAGCATCAAGCAAGAACATCTGAGATTTTGATTACCATATTTTATGTATTTTATGCGCATTGATCAATGTTTATATGTGAATAAAAGCCTAAATTAAGCCAATTTTAAAACATGAAAAGTGATTGTAAAAAAAAAAAGAAAATCTGTATGAATTTAACAGATTAATGTCTTCTGAAGAGAGACAAAGTTCTTATGGAACAACATGAGGATGAGTGAAAGATCACAATTTTCATTTTTGGTGAACTAAAATTTTACAGATTTTATTTAAATGTCTGGTATGATTGGTTAACCTCAGCATATCAATCTAATTCACACTGTTGTTCATCAGGTCATGTGGGTGGATATATGCTAATGTACTCATGGTTGTGACATCAATATAAAAAATAAATAAAAAATAAAATAATAATAATAATAATAATAATAATATTATTTTATATATATATATATATATATACATACTATAACACATCCCTTAAAAAATGCTTATTGGTATAGTTCATCCAAAATGTACTTTTCTTCTGCAGAACAACAAACACATTTTAAACAATGTTTCTGAACTGTTTTTGTTCATACAAAGTCGATGGGGTTCAAAACCAATGAGGACAATTTTTTTTATAAAAGAACACACAAACACAAGCAAAGTACTACAGTAGTCAACATTTGAAGTGGATCAAAAACTTTCAAAGTTATACATGAATTTTGACCAATACTCGTTCTTGTCTTAGAACAAATTTGATGAACTTTTTTGATCCACTTCAAATGTTGAATACTGCAGTTCATAATATCTTTTGTGCTCTACAGAAGAAAAGGTCAAAACAGGTTTGAAATGACATGAAGGCGAGTAAATGATTTGATCCCATCTTTGTGTCACTGTGTTGTGTGTGACCTGTTGTTTGGCACGTCTCTGAGCCAGTGCACACTCTTTGCGGAGCGCTTCCATGTCTCTGTGCAGCTGCTGGTTGTCTTGCTGCAGTGTGAGTCTCTCTTCACTGATGGCTGTGCTCTCTTCTCTCGAGCTCGACAGCGCTGACTGCAGTCTCCGCACCTCCTCCTGACAGCGCGACAGCTCCTCTGAAAACCTGCACAAGCCCACAGGAAACTATTATGGACCAACCTTAGATTTACTCTCTGCCTACTTAATGAGCGTGTGTGGGTTCTCACTCCATCTCCATCTTCTTCATCTTGTTCTTCATGCTGTTGAGTGTGAGTTGTGTTTCATCCTTCAGTCGTTCTGAATTTAAACATCTCTGATGGAGAGCCTCCATCTTCCTCATCTCAGGCTCTCCAACTCGGCCCTCTTTATAGACCTACAACACACACACATTTATTTGATTAATGTTTTTTGTCTCCTATGCTCCAAAGCTGCATTTTTATATCAAAAATACAATAATAACAGTAATAATGTGAACAATTATTACAATTTACAATAACAGTGTTCTATTTGAATATATTTTAATATGTAATTTATTCCTGTGATAGCAAAGCTGAAATTTTCAGCATCATTACCAGTACTTTATTCTTCAGAGTCACATGATCCTTCAGAAATAAAAACAGTTCTGCTTCATACTTTTGTGGACACCATGATAGTTTTTTCAGGATTCTTTGATCAATAGAAAAAAGCATTTATTTAAAATAAGTTTTCGTAACTCAAAATATCTTTACAGTTACTTTATCAATTTAAAGCATCCTTGCTAAAACAATATCTATCTATCCATCCATCCATCCATCCAAATATAAAAATAATACATTTTTACAGATCATTTGTGTCTTATATTACATTTTATGTTAAATATTTATAAAAGGGTAATAAGCCACTCGAGGCAGTGCATGATAACGTGTTTTTACCACATACCCCTAAGGTTTTGCACTTTGCTTCACTTCATGCCTTATAACACCCCTTAACTATGACAATATCACAGCAATATACAGCCTGACTGCAATTAATTATGTATGAGTAAAAACCTTTTCCAGCTCCTCTTCCACAGCTTTTCTCTCCCGATGGGCTCTTTCAATCAGTGTCTCTTTATCGGCACATTCCTACACACAACCATAGGAAATATGTTAATGTACATCAGCAACAGTTGCTGCAGTCCACATCTGTACATATGCTGATGATGAATGTGTCACCAGTTGCAGGGCAGACAGCTCCTCAGCCATGCGATGAATCTGAACGTTACACTGCTTACGAACACTCTCAACCTAATAAAAGAGGAAAAGAACAGAAAACTATAAGCCACACTCAAAGATGGAAATAATATATGCACTGTGATCACAGATTAGCTGGATGGAAAAACACTACAATTAGAAACTAGAATGACACTGACTTCACTGTGCCATAACCATGCTCTGTCAGTGCAAACAGTTAGGCTATTTTTGGCTGTAGAGATCTAGAGGGTTTGCAGTTGTACGGTTGCCTTTAGTTTAAACTGTAGCGTTGAATCAGACTAGGCTTAAAGAGACTTGCTACAGATCCAAATAAATTCTAAAACAAAAAATCAAATATAAACACTTTACTTAAAATATTGAGCATATTTAGTAAAAGTATATTTATTGTTTACCTGCATGTCATGAGACCATTAACCAAATTCAAAGAAACCCAAACATGCAAATGTGTTGTTGAATTATTGAAATGTTCACTTAACATCTCAGAAGGCACTGCAAGTAAATACTTTGATGTAAAGGGAGACAAAAGACCTGACCAAAATGTTTAAGAATCCTAAACGAAGCATACATCGATCCCTCGAGGCTACTCTGACAAAGAACCATAGGGGCTTTCGCACTGGAGGAACGTTCTCATAGATCCTATAACTGCTGGCAGAAGTACCCTCATTTTTTGGCATGTTCGCACCTCACTGGGAACAATTTTAGTTATAGGAAAGACTTTTGGGGGGACTAAGTTAGCTCATACTTTAGAGTAGGGTCTAACCCAGCACAATAGGAACTACTAGTTACGTAAGTGTATGTTGATTGGCTGTGAACGCAAGCCATATGAAACACCAGCATGCAAACACAAAGTTTACATATACTTACTCCACAAACATGGAAAACCGTGATAGATAGCATTTACCCTCATCAGGCCTAATCAGAATTAGATTAGACTTGAAGCCTCCAGCTTTTTCTTTTGTCTCCCTTTGCTGAGTTCAAGAACCCTGGCTGTGATCACCTCTTTCCTGGTGCGCAGGGCAGCATCCTGGATCAGCTGCTTCATGGCGTCTTTCATCTTCTCCAGCTCTTCTGCTCTCTGTTTCTCCCTCAGCTGAGCCTACAGTAACATACACACCAAATTATTTTTGAGTATATTAAGTCAGGAAGATATAGAAGAGAGCATGTACTGGGCCCGTGCGGTGTATTTGGAGCGTGACCTGTTCTCTCTGAAGCGAGGCCTCCTCAGCCAGCTGGATGGAGTTGCGGAGGCGACTGAGGGCTTCAAATTTCTCCTCTTCCAGTGAGGCGCAGCGACCCTGCAGTTCTCCCACTTGCCGCTCCCACTCTGTCTGCTTCCTGCGCACTGACTCAGAATCCTGTGTCGCAGCTTTGAGTCTGGAAAACAAATACATAAATAAAAGAACATCCATATTTTACAACAAGATATTAAAAGGAAACAATATATACAAAGTCCTCCTTTAATTTGGTAACATAAAAAGGGTAATATAAAAGATTCTTCTTCTACCATCCATTCTGAAATGCATTTCTTTCTCTCTCTCTCTCAATATATCAATTTACTCAGATATAAAAAAAAATTATAGAGAGGCCCGGGACAAAATTTCTTCATCAGACATTGTGTGAAGAGTTTTGTGGCAAATTCTTAGGGTTAATATTTCATATTTGACCATATTGTGACCAGGCAAACATCACGTGTTTAAATGCAGTAAAACAGTAATATTGTGAAATATTATTACAATTCAAAACTTTTCTATTTACACGTTTTAAAATGTAATTTCTTCCTGTGATTGCAAAAGCTGATTTTTCAGCATCATTACTCCAGTCTTCAGTGTCAAATGATCATTCAGTAATTTTTTATTATTATCAATGCTGAAAAGAGTTGTACAGCTTAATATTTTAAAAGATTTGATGTGAAATTGAAATCATTTGTAACATTATAAAAAAAAAATTATAAATCTTTTTTTTATAAGTCTTTTAACATCTCTTTTGATTTATTTAATGATGCATATAACATACATAAATATAAAATTGTTTTGAACACCAGTGCACAATACATACAACATCGAACAACTATCACAGTTTCTTCATCAACACAGCTTTCAATCTAGCAGTCACACTGAAATCATAATTGATAGACTTCACCTGGCCTCTAGCTGGCTCAGTGCTGCTTGTAGTTGCTGTAGTCTCCGGTCAGAAGCTTCCTCTCTACCGTGAGCTTCTGCTGCGTCCTCTTCCTGCACAATCACACACACACACACACACACACACAACATTATTAGAAAACACACAGAAGTGTGATGAGACAATTATAGCCACATCTCTCACCCTCCTCTGCATCTGATCCTGCACATTCTGCAGGAGTCTGGTCATCTCCTCCACTTTAGTCGCGGCAGATCTCTGCTCCAGTTTAGCTTGCCTGAAACATCATACAGAAACACAGACATACATAAATGTGATTTTTTTTGTACTTTCTAAATAAATTTGACCTTTTTATTGATAGCATAGTAGTGAGAAGACAGGGGGAATGGGATCGAAAATGCACAACAATCTTTTAAAATCAGTAAGATTTAAAGTAGATTCAATCTTTCAAAATTCAAATCTCCAAAACAGTGAAGGTTAAGTCATAAAGAGTTGGCCATCTGGAAACGCTACCTGAGTTGGCTGCGTAACTCCTCCAGCTCACTGCTCTGTTCCGCCACCGTCTTAAGGAACTGCTGATTGGTCTGAGTGTGACAGGACAGACATGAACGCCGGCCGGGCATAACGCCAAACACACACACACACACACACACACACACACACACTTCAAAGAAATACACAAGGATGAAGAACGGAGGAGAGGATAGAGGCTGTTTAGAGATGGGATAGGTGTGAAAAAGTTGGGTGTGCGCGAGCTACACTGCTCATTAAATATTCAGGAATAGAGTAGTGTTTCCCTTCACAACCACTACACGCATACACGCATACACACACACACACAAGGCTGAACAATGCACAACACTCAAACAGGTGCCGTTCTGACTGGTGTGAGAAAATGTGTGTGTGTGTGTGATTAAGACAGAGCAAGGATTATGCCTTTAAATCCATTGCATAACAACTGACTGAACACAGAGCCCTCAAACAGCACTAATAAAACCCCTCCATATAATGATATATCCAAACATTTTCCCGGTAAAAATTAATTTTTTAGTGGAAAATTATGTAAAAAGGGGCTTGATTTTATCCATCTGTATCTGATTGGTACTGATAATGTACAATCACTTGGCTATTATCACAAATAGGGGTTTATTTACCAAATAAATACATAAATGCACTTGAAATATTGCAATGTATTTGCTTATTGTATTCCTCATTTGTAAATTGCTTTGGATTCAACCTCTGCTAAATGAACATGTAAAATGCAATGATTTTATTATGTGAGAACAAAGAGGCTGCAAAGTCATATGAGAGATAAGCAAGTTTTAGAAAGTTATTTCAAAGGCGCAGAAACTTTTACATTACATTGTGAAAGATTATTTCATTAGGAAGAAACATGCACAATAAACCAAGACATTGGTCCAAGGCAGTCTTACCGATTCCAGCTTCTGATTGGCCAGCTGGATCTTCTGTGCATGATGTTGCATCTGTGCCAGCTGATTCTAAAACAGCACAGTGATCGTCAGTAAGAGCACAAAGTATTTAAATAATTAAGTAATGTGTATTATAATAAGTTTCAAGCCATAATTAAGCCAATATTTTACAGCCAACAGCTAATATTGAATTCATATATTCATATAATCCGTCTCGGCATGCCTTCTGGTTTATATGAAAGTGCTGGGGGTCTGTTTGTTCTGTTAACTGTGCCTTTATGTAGTTAAACACTGCCCTCTAGTGTTCAATAGTCATATTACATATTCTAGAAAAAAGTTTTAGATAAAGCTGCCTGTTTACCAAATATGTGCTAAACCTGTCAAGTTTGAAAACAAACCTGCATTATAGACTGAACTCAAATGGGTTGAATCTGTAAACACGAATGCGAGTTTGCACTGGCTACCTGCATGTGCTGCCGTTCAACCGCATGTATTTGTCCATCACTCATGGAGCTCTGGTACTGGGTCTGAAGACGATCCAACTCCTGCGAAGCGGTCTGCCACATCTGAAGAGCCCGTTCTTTCTCCTAAAGACACACACAGAACAAACTGAAGTTAAACATTCTTGTGGCCTTTCATGACTAAACTCTCTGAATATCTTTAAGGTTTGACGTGATATCAACGTAGCAGAAAGTACAGAAACAATGTTAATTGAACTGAATGGATATCTGGTTAGTGTAGCATGGACTTATAGACCATGACAGGTATGAAAGCGAGGCTGTGAGAGATAGACTTGCCGTGTTTTCAATGGCATCCGCTGTAAAAAGCTGTATAAAGCTTCTAGATCACTTGTAATTTTCCCCAGCTCATATTTTCTGGAGTTTTTTTGTCCACTGAAATTTCTTGGAAAGATATTTTTGCAGTATTTTGTCAGCAGAAAAATTCAAAAAAGAATTAGTCGTTTTGAAAGGTGTCAACCAGGCACATAAAGGTTGAACAGTGTTTCTGTAACTTACGGAGCAAAAAAAAAAACAGCTCTCATAAAACACAATTTAATTACAGTAACTTTTGTAACTATAACATTTTTGCTGTGAATATTTACTTGTGCTAAATGCAAGATATTTGTTTATCACTAGCAATTATTGTTTTTAAAAGTATTGGCTATGACTCTGTATGCTTTTAAATTACATTGACACAAACTGACTTGTTAAAAAAAAAAAGATGAAATGTAAAATGTCTGAATACTCCTGAATTTTAATGCAAACGAATTGCTGGCTTCAAACTGATTCATTAAAAAGACAGTTCGCAGAACTGATTTGCATGAATAATCATATTCCCAGATCTATCACCCTTTTTTGCTAATGAGGATTAAACCAGAGTTACTATTACAATATTTTAAAATGCTCACATTCTGTGCAAGACAAGGAGTGGAAAACTATCATTCATTCGATATTCACAATATTGCTTATATATATAATAATTATATAATTATATAATATAATAAAATATAATACATTCAATTCAGTTAACCTCTTAACCTGTGCTGTATCTCTATGACGAGGCATGAAAATGTCTCACTGGATGTTTAATTTATGTCTAATTATTTCATTCTCTGACAGTTAATTAAGAAATTAGATCTGTGAATATGTTTTGGAAAAAAGTGGAAAGTCCACAAACTCAAAAATAAGTCACTTGAGGCTTGACTTGACACGTTCTCTAGAGAGGTTTAGATGTGATTTGCAACATGATGTTCTGGTGAACTGCTCCCTAAAGGAGGGCAAAGATGTGCAATGTCGAGCTGAAAGTGGGACGCTTGATGAGTGACGCACTAATATCTCATTACTCCGTAATGTCAAGTGTTGATATGTAATCCTCGGGAGCACCTGAAGCGTACTCCACGCTGATTAAAACCCATTCCCTCAGCACAACACGACTTGCGCTGTCGTATCATATATTAACTAAGAACGAAGCTATAACCCCAGATCACCCATCGCACAGCCGGAATACAGGGCCAGGAAAGTGCCTGTGGGTTTGTAGCTGCACAGACTGACTCGTGGGAGTTTAGAGGGGGTTATGCAGCAGGTCTGGATACTCACCTCCACGACACACTTGACCTGCTCCTCCAGATTGCTGATGGCGATTGCATCATCTGCCGTGACTCCTTCTGTTCCAGCGGACAGAGACTGGAGCTGCTTTTCAATGGATGTTCTCTGCTCTGCATGAAGCCTGCAAATAAACATTAATATACATAGTTAATGCAAAAGGTCAACCTTCATAAACCCTTAGGAATTATCTGCAGACATGCTTTAATTTGTTCTAAAATATTAGCTGACTTGCATCCCTAAAGTCCTAGTAATTGATTGGCAGAAGTATAATTTAATCAGTGCTTGATATGGGAAAAAAAAAACATGTCGGGAGTCCAGGGAGGTGGGGTGTTTGAGTGTCCTCCCTCGGTTGAAATCATGCTCCTTGGGGGCAACATGTGAGAAGTGCCGGTACGCAGGAGAAAGTGAGGGTATACATACACACGCACACACACACGTGAATATCATGAAACAACAATTATATTCTATAGTAGATTTAATTGTAGTTTTTCATAGTAGTTTTTTTTACATGCAAATATTGATGCCGCTGTTATGTTTCTTTGCTTAAATTGTGATTTTACTTTAAACTGACAATTCGGTGGTTTACACAACACCATTTTCAATTAAAAACGGAAAACTTAAGCATTTTGGCCATTAATTTACACCACAACGTCGGTTTGGGGGCCTGAAAACGCAAACTTAAAATTACGTAAATTAAAAAAAAAAAGTGAATGTGAAAACAGAGGTCATATGGATGCCATCTTGATTGTTTGTATTCACCACTCTGTAGAAGCCATGCACGTACAGTTTCTTTACAAAGTGACAGCGCCAACTACTGGCCTGGCATGCATAATACAGCGATTTTAAAAGTTTTCGCAGATTTGTGAGAACGGGAATCTTTTTTGACAACGTTGTCATCTGTGCGCCAAACAAAAAAATAAATACAAAAATAAACCTTACATTTTTAGTACATTGCTTTAGTGTACTGTACCCTCAGATTATGGTGGTAGGTACAAAAGTTTGGTAACACTTTACAATAAGGTTCATTAGTAACAACCTTAGTTGAATTCCACGAACTAAGAATGAACAATACTTCTACAGCATTTATTAATCTTAGTAAATATTCATTTCCTCATTTACTAATACATTGTTAACAGTACTTAATGCACTGTGAACTAACATGAACAATGACAGCTGTATTTTTATTAACCAACATTAACAAAGATTACTAAATTCTGTAACAAATGTATTGTTCATTGTTAGTTCATACATTAAATAATGTTAACTAATGAACCTTATTGTAAAGTATTATCAAAAGTTTTCTAGATTGAGAATTACCGCAAAACTCACAAACTTTCTCCCAACAATAAAGTGAATTTACGTAAAGGGTGTCCTGTGATTACCAGAACCACCTCATCTTGCACAGCAGAAGCTGTTAGCACCGACTGACTCCGGTAATAAACCAGTGTCTGGGTGGAGAAATCAGCAGGAGATCCATTTGCAGCAGCTCTTACCGCTCATTTTCTTTAACCACCTGCTCCAGGCTTGCTTTGACGTCTGTCATCTGCCTCTGAGTGTTTGACAGGGAGAAACAAGTGTGTGCGTGAGTGGTGGGAGGAGGGTGACTGAGAGAGTTTGAGAGAAAGTGTACTCTTAAATGGCAAACTTATTATGAGACAAATTTACTTGATTTGGGTTTAAACTGCAATTTATAGCTGACAGCATTAATTCAGCCCCATCAAGCCCTGACAGTTGTAAAACCTCACTGTAAAGCAAGCATTCGTGTGGTGTGAGCGTTTGCGTAGGGTAGTATAGTGCAAATCTTCAAGTGTACCTGATAGAACTTGAGCTGCATCTCCATCTGTTGTATGTGTCTGTCATATTCTTCTATTAGAGGAGCCATTAGACTGAAAACACACACCCAGGTCATACACAACATCATTATGCAATTAAGATTATACGCTATTAACATTTAGAGTTCCATGGTACTGGATTACATGAGAGTACTATATATAGATAATAATTTTACATTTAAAATCACAATAAACAAAGCTTGACTTTATAGAAACATAGTGCATATGTATATACATACACACACACATATACATACGCAGTGGTGGGCAAAAGTGATGTAAAAAATTATGATTTTTTTTTAAAGATATTGAAAGCATATTATGTAATTGACCTTGGAGTCAATTGTTTGTGATTCAATTTGTGATAATGCAATGAAACAAATATATAAAATAACTGCATCATATTTTGATGGTTTAATCGAACTTGTAAGATATATAAATAATATCCTTTTAAAAAGGCATATTAAATGAAAACATAAATACTAAAAGTTATGTAATTTTCTAAAGGAAATTGGAATGGTGCTTGTCTTTGCAAAAGCTGCCACCACAATAAAAGAAGGTAAAAGATAAGAAAATGAAACGGCACATTTATAACAACGTGCACACTTATGCCTTAGCAAACTTATCTTTATATTTCGTCGAATTTTCAGCCAACCTTTCTATAAGAGATTATTTTCAGTAGTATGGTGTTCATTAAAAACATTTTTTTGTTGTTAATAAATAATGGTTGCATGCAGGGTTTGAAATTAACTTTTTAACTCACTGGCCAATTTGACTACTACATTTTTAGTTAACCAGCCATTCAGAACTTGATTTGACAGTGTTACCCACCACAGTTGATTTTTACCCGCATTTGGCGGGTTGGCTGGTGTTAATTTCAAACCCTGGTTGCATGGTTAAAAGAGTAGAAGACTTAAGACAGAGACAGTTTTTGTAGGTTAGTAACTGGCCATAGGGACTTACCCTCTGTCTGAAAGCCAAGGAGCTGCAGATTCCATGACCACATCATCTGCCTAAAAAAAAAAACTTACAATTTTATTAAGCATCTATATACAACATCCCCAGTGCTTCAAGCCTTTATTATTATTAGGAATTGTTCTGTTTTCCCCCACATCACTCGGAGTTAGCTGTCAAAATGAAAGTTCTGTCATGTTGTTCCAAACCTGTTTGGAAACCATTCACTGTATGTATGTAAAAGACAACAATAACAGTGAATAATGACTAAAGCTTTTACACTTCACCTGCCTAACATCTGCTTTTTTGTTACACAGGAGAAAATAAGGCATACAGATTTGGAACAACATGAGGTGAGGGTGATAACAGAATTTTTTTTTTTTTTTTTTTTTTTTTACTTTAGCTGTGAACACTTCCTTTAATACTTAACACATTCACTGTGCACCATAAGAGCATTATGTTATTGATGCAAGAGATGATCTACAGATTCAACAAATAAAGCAATAAACAATCAAATTGCCATCTAATCATAAAACTAACCTGTGACACTGAGGAGGGAGGAGGAAATTCATCCTGATATCGACCGAGGACGGAGTTTAAACGATTCACTGATAAGACAAAACAAAGTTCAAGTGATGATGAAATATGTATGTGTCTCTGCACACTATTATTTCTGAGATCTAGCGTGTTTCACCTTGATCTCGTAGAAATTCGACTTCTGTTGTCATTGTTGCGTCTGCAACAGCAATAAACTCTGTTGGGTCAAAGCAAATGCCTTCTAAATAAGTATCAACAACAACTATTATAACATTTAGTATGTGTGCAAGTTTACACACAGCCAGCACAAGTGATCCCTGGAGACTGTCTTTGTGCAGGAATATTAGTTTATCATTGAATTAACTGACTCTGTATAATAATTTAAGTTTAACTGAGTAATAGTGCATTATTAAACTAAATTATTACGAAGGTAACGTTATACGTTCTTCAGTAGATTAAGCGAGTGAAAAAGAAGCGAATCTGGCGTGTAATCTCAGCAACAGCTTTAAGCATCATTGGTATCCAGGTGGAGATTTACACTGGCTAACTAGCGGGCTAACGGCTACACATGTTTCAACATTCATAATCAATGGGCTGGATACTTATAAAAACCTTGAGTGAATTATAAATGTTTATTTTTTTCGTCGCGTAATACGACGTATTATGAAATAGCAGTAAAACGTAAATAAATATAATATTAGAAGACCTCGAGGTTATTATAGGTACCTGCAAATCCTTCCGCCTTGTAGTTTAAAGAGCCCACCAGCCAATCAGATTCATCTTCACCGACGCTCAGATTCACCCTCTGAGCCAATCAGACTCACCCTAAGGGACGCGGTGCAACTTAATAAAATGTTCCCGAAAACTTCAACACGCTTGCGTTCCGTGTAGTTTATGGAGTTCCTCTTTTTTCCATAGTTCTTGAATTGAAGAACTAACAAGATGGGGCCACTCGATGTGATCGAATAGGGTAATACTTTACTTCATCATTTTGATTCAACAATTCACTCTTTTATTTACTAACGACTATGTGCCTGACTACTGAAACGTCTGTGGGAGGCTTTGTTGATGTATGCCAGAAATCAGGAAGTGTTCTTCCTATGACATCAAGTCAAGTCACATTTATATAGCACTTTATACAATACAGATGGTTTCAAAGCAGTTTTACAGCGAAAAACAGGGAAATAATGATCAATGATACAAACAGAATTTAATTCAGCGGTCAAAAGCAGCTCAAAAAAACAATAGTGTCATTATTTAGCTCAAGTATGTTCACTGTTGATTCAGTTTGTCAATTATGAAATAAAGCCAAATTAATATTCAAATCAGTATTCCCAAACAGCAACATAATCTTGGCCCAGATCCGGGCCACATCTGGTAGGCTACATGTGGATTCCAGATCTGGGCCGACACTATGTTGCTGTCTGGGTTATGACTGAAAATAAATTTTCCCCAACTAAGCAAGCCAAAGACGACAGTGGTCCAATCCAAACACCATCAGTGACAGAAATGGAGAATTCTTTTTTTTTTTTTTGGAAGAATCCAGGCTACATCATGGGGCCAGTTCTCATCTAAATGAATGAACAGGGTGTGATCAGGTGACGTTAAGTGTTATGTTTATGATATCAGATGCATTGCTTATCAATGACTGTTGAACCTTATTGCATATCAGACAGTCCTGTGTCCTGAGCAGCTTAAGACGTAACACAGCACAGAACTGTGGATAAATCATATATTGATACTTACAAATTTATAATATTGAGAACTGAACAAGATAGTAATTTATTAATATTTCAGGTTTATCTTTAGACAAAATAAGATCTTGCCATGCTTAACAGTGTCTGCAGCGGTTGTATCCTCCTGGCTGCCATGGAGTTCCATATCAGACACACCTGGGACAGCTTACCAGTGCATCATAAGCCGGTAAAGATTCGTTTCTCACCTGGCGAGGAAGGTTTGTTAATGCAGGTGAATGCTCCATTCTTCAATGACCCCCCTGCACCAGCCGGACCACCTGGAGAGGCGTTCCCTGGTCTCTGGGACTATGAGGGTATGTTCATAAATACCATTAATAAAGGCTCAAATCTGGTTTAGTGATTCAGTTTCTTTCTTTCATATGATTGTATAACAGATTGTTGGAATCAACTGATCGTTTTGCATATAAGCATGCAACCCTTGACTGTATAGACAAATACCAGATAAATAAAAGTCTGATTTAACTTTGGTGAGAACTTGAATTGGAAGAAAGGTTTATGAAACACTAAGTTAAGATATTTATCTTTTCCTTTATCTTTTTACACAATATTTAGTTTGTGCTACTGACTTATTTTTCAGTGGTAGAATCCTTCTTCTTGAACAGCAACACTGAGCAATATCTAGAGGTGGAAGTCTGCCCGTAAGTTAAGCCTACTCTGTTTTTCAGGCCGCTGAAAGTTTTTTCATTGCTAATGTGTAATTGAAATAATAATTTGATATCATATTACAGACATGGACAACACCTTATTCTGCTACTGAATGGAAAACATAATGCGTTCATGGTAAGCAAATTCATCAGTTTATTAAAGGGGTCCTATTATGCTTTTTCACTTTTTCAACTTTAGTAAGTGTGTAATGTTGCTGTTTGAGCATTAAAATGATCTGCAAAGTTACAAAGCTCAAAGTCCACTCCAAAGGTAGATATTTTATTTTTGTTTTATTGTTCACCACCATTTAGGGAAATTAACCTTGATTTTGTCGATTATTTTTTGTATTACCATGGTTTTCCAACAAATATCACGATTAAATGGTGGATAACATCGTATCTAAAATGTATAAGAAAAAAAAACACACCACTGTGAAATCCGTGCTTGCAAAGTCCGTGCACGAAATCCGTTCTGCACAATTCTCTTGTTTGTTAAAGGGGTCATCGGATGCCCATTTTCCACAAGTTGGTATGATTCTTTAGGGTCTTCATGTAAAGTTTGTAACATAGTTTGGTTAAAATTCCTCAATGGTTGTGTAAAACAACACCCTTTTTACCTCCTTAAAAACAGCTCTGTTCACAGCGACCCGTTTCGGTGCATGTCTCTTTAAATGATAATGAGCAACTGCTCACCCCACCCCTCTCTTCCATGGGGGGTGTCACACAAAACACATAGGGTGCTTCTCATTTCTTATTTGTGCATCCTCGTTTCCTTTCTTTGTTTCCTTTCCTCGCTTCCTTTCCTCGCGTCTCAGCTCCACCTCCTGTAGGATGCGAGGGAAGG
>NC_140210.1:22120536-22170536 GCF_951802725.1 Rutilus rutilus | reverse complement strand
TACGCTCTGATGGGAAATGAAAAGCCTGCAAGGATGAGATAAGTATCTGTGATTGCGCATTAGATGTCAAGTGACTCATTGAATCGTTCAACTCAACCGATTCTTTCAAAGCACTCAGGCTTATATCTTATATCCAAAATAAGATATTTTTTATGGGTTTTTATTAGCCACTAGAAAAATAACGGTTACACATTTTGTGCTATACAATCCTGTGTGTTTATGAATAAGATAAGCTGTTTTGTACAGCTAAATGAATGCGGATGACACCGGACTGGATTTACAAATGGCCATGGCGGTAAGTTAAAAATACATAGTGCACTATTTGAGGGGACAGACATTTGTAGTGGTGTCTAAAACCACAGTGGACATTATCAAGTGTACTCATTCAATCCCATAATGCACCTAAATAAAGAGAGCAAAAACTAAACACTCAACATCTAGTCAAATACGTCTTGCAAGAAGATAGTGTCCGGCTGACTAATACGCTCACTCATTCAGTGAACTATATTAGTGGAGTAATGTAGTGAATGAGGAAATGGGGTGATTTTGGATACAGCCCTTAATTCAGAAACGAAACAAGTATAAGCGAGTAATTGAATTATTCACTCAACCGAATAGTTCAAAAACACTGGGTTCATTCAGGAACACCGGAGACACACATACTGACTTGATTCTGCTGTGGCTATTTTTGTTGGCAGAGCAAAAAACGACAAGGTAATTGGCAATATTGTGTCTAAAATGTAAGTTACTTAATTTCATTGTTAACTGCTATATAAAAGTAATATCACAATCACAATCATTATATCCTGTTATGTCTTGTTTTGTAATGTGTCAGATGGTCTTTGTTACTGCATGTATACATGAATATCTCTGGTTGTGCAGATATAGCTATTTAGAAATATTTCAAATGTATTGTTGAATAAGGCTTAATGGACTGTGCTATGTGTTAATTAGCCCACAACACATTAAATAACCCTTTTGAAAAACATCCACAATGGAAAATCATCAATTAGTTGATCAAGTCTCTTTGCTTAATTAACAGAAAATATCTGAGACATCTTTTGCTTTTCTTAATTAATAAAGTCCACACAAACACAAAATAAGAAGGCATTATTTGCTTGTCAAAACCTGTCATATGCTTAAGGCATCATAATGCAGGTGTCTGAACCTGGTAGAGAGAGAGAGAGGGAGGGAGAATTTTATTATTGCTTTTCCTTAGTCATTTGCTTCTTTATCTTCTGTGGTGATATCAGAATGCCACAGAGTAGATATGGCAGGCAAAAGATAAAACTGAAATGTCTCACTCCAGTTAACTCTGTGCACTTTCTCCCAACAGTAATGTTCATCTGCATGTCCAATAGGATCATCTCTTGGACTCAGATTAAAGTCAGAAAAGCTCAGACATATCTGCGCACTTTTAGTCCTCTTTTCTTTTTGTGTGACTTTGCTTCCTGACACTGTACAATCTGTCTCACGGCATGAGTTTCTCAGCATTATCCAATTATCTAAGAGGTAAGGCATGTACCGCTCAGGTTGCTATACCTTGACAAAATCAATAAGCATTCGTAATGTCTAATACTACTGTCTTCTGAGCACACTGTGATCCGCGGTAAAGAGAAGAAATAAAAAAGATAAACGACAATAAAGCAAAGCTGGATAAAGTTCAATTCCGCTCTGTGAATCAGAACAAATAAGGTTTTTTATAGAGTATGCTGAAATTATTCAGTGTTATGAACACAACACCCAGAGTTCAGGAAGTAATGGGCCATTACAGGAAAAAGAAATGTCCATTTACACAGTACAAATGATGGGAAAGGTCCATGCATTGCTGGCACTTTCCACAAATAGGGTATACATTTTTTTTTGTTTTTTTGTATTTGAGCCAAAATTTAAAAAAGTTAAAGTTAACTAGAATGAAAGGTAAATAGTTTTCAATCCATCAAAAGTCTATGCCCCCCACCCCCTAAAAATGCCTCGTATCAAATAATTCAAATTCTAAAACATTGTCATAATTTTGAACTCATTTGTTCTATAAATACTCATTTTTTATTTTTTATGAATATAAATTGTAGTGCTGAATGCATTTGTCACGCTCAACAGAGTGACCGCTAAATTTAGACTACATTTTCTGTCATTTTTTTAGTACATTTAATTTGAAAGTATATTAAATATTTATTGCTAGAAAAAAAAGAAGAAAAAAAAAAGTGTGATATAATGATCAATAATGATAACACATTTTTAGCATCTAAGCACATCTAGGCACTTTTTTTACTATGACATATACTTATATAACAACACAAACCAAACATCCACAAATCAACTAAGGCAGTCATCTGAAAATGTGTTTATGATAATCTGTAACATTATCATGTATTCATAAAAGTTGCGTTTTTTGTGGTTCCTTGCAAACACATCAACAAATTCTTAAAGATTCAAATTATTTGCACGCTTGGATTCAATACTCAAAATACCCAAGTTGCTCACTCTCTCATCTGCCATAGTAGATCTCAGATGCGTCTTGACCAGTTTTAGAGTGGAGAAGCTCCTTTCACAAGAAGCTGTAATAATTGCAATTGCAACACAGATTTTGCAAAGTTTAAAGTGCTCAAAAAAAAAAAAAAAAAAATAAACCTCACGATAAGGTTCCATAAATGATGCCAGCTCCACTGTACTTGAGGGTCTTTGCATACCTAGTTTTATTTTCCTGTCTAGAATCCTTCTGAACTGATGTTTTTCATGCCCCAAATCCTCAATATTTGAGCTATACATTCTACCCAAAGAAAAGAGGACATCCTCTTTGAGAAAGGCATCGCTTTTGGGATGTAGAGCTTGAATGCCATTCATAATATTACAGTTCTGGGTAGAACCGTCTGTTGAGCTCAGAAAGCATTTGGTCTATTACTGGGTAAAAAAAAAAAAAGAAGAACAGAAACCACCTTTACTTGCATCTGCCCTTCTCCCACCAGTTGTAGAGAGAACACAATGTCCACTAAATTGTGAACTTAGCTGTGTCTGCCTTTTTTCATTTGGTTGTACTGAAATATTGCACTTTCCAGCTATATCTATCATTTCAGTCCAAAGGTCATCAAAAAATGACTAATTTCTGTACTCAAGCAAGGTCTGAGTCAAGCCTTGAACTAAATCAACAGCCTTTGAAAGATCAAGTGATGCTGACTGCAACATATCTGAAAGCAGTCTTGTTTCTCCAAAGATTTTACATACAGTACAGGCCAAAAATTTGGAAACATTACTATTTTTAATGTTTTTGAAAGAAGTTTCTTCTGCTCATCAAGCCTGCATTTATTTGATCAAAAATACAGATTTTTTTTTAAATATTGTGATATATTATTACAATTTAAAATAATAGTTTTTCAATTTATTATACTTTAAATTATCATTTATTTATGTGATGCAAAGCTGAATTTTCAGGATCATTACTCCAGTCTTCAGTGTCACATGTGACATCCAGTCTATCAAATGATCCTTTAGAAATCATTCTAATATTCTGATTTGCTATGAGTGTTGGAAACAGTTCTGCTGCCTAATATATTTGATGAATAAAAGGTTAAAAAGAACTGCATTTATTCAAAATAAAAAAAATATTTCTAATAATATAAATCTTCTTTACTCTATCACTTTTTATCAATTTTACACATCCTTGCTGAATAAAAGTATTGATTTATAAAAAAAATTAAATAATGATTGACCACAAATTACTGACCAGTAGTGTATATTGTTGTTAGAAAAGATTTCTATTTTTAAAACATTTGCTTCTTTTTTTTAAATGATTTTTTTTTATTTTTTTTACTTTTTATTCATCAAAGTATCCTAAAAAAGTATCACAGGTTATGAAAAAATATTAAGCAGCAGAACTGTTTCCAACTTTGATAATGAATCATCATATTATAATGATTTCTAAAGGATCATTTGATAGACTGGATGTCACATGTGACACTGAAGACTGGAGTAATGATCCTGAAAATTCAGCTTTGCATCACAGAAATAAATGATAATTTAAAGTATAATAAATTGAAAACCAATTATTTTAAATTGTAATAATATATCACAATATTACTTTTTTTTTTTCTGTATTTTTGATCAAATAAATGCAGGCTTGATGAGCAGAAGAAACTTCTTTCAAAAACATTAAAAATAGTAATGTTTCCAAACTTTTGGCCTGTACTGTATAGTGTAACAAGATGCACAATGAATTTCAAGTCTAACTGTGCAAGCAGACCTTGTGCTTCAACAGACCTGTCACCATTGTGTTCCTCAACTACCTCCTGCAGAACTCTCTTAATGGCAGGTAATCTATCTAAGGTATTACGCAATGAAATGTAAGACATGCCCCCCGAGTATCGCTGTCTCATAGTCTCTCCATGCAACCATGGCTTGCTTGTGGCGCTCTGATCTTGCATGAATTGCAAATCCTCCTTCCTTGTAGGCTGCCTTCTTACAGTTTTTGAAAACACTCTCAAAACTGACACTGGGCTATTGGGAGGGCTAAAATGTCGACAGGCATAACAATATGTTGTGTCTAATTTTCTGGAGTACTCAATCCAGGGATGAATCTTGTACCATTCTGCTTTGAAGCTCCTCTTCCTGTCCCCCATCAGTGTCTTTGGGTGAGTAGGTAAGAGTGGCTGCACAGGTGGATAATCCCAACTCTTGGAGATATCTGTGTATGAAAGAGTCACAGTGAAGAATTATTTTGCATTCCATAGCTATTAGTCGAGCTCAAATGAAATGATTAAACCAAAAATGTTTATGGAAAAACAAAAAGAACTAAAGCGGAATATTCTCATCTCAATCAGCCTAAACATGTCTATACACAACTGGCCCATAGTGACAATTTTAAGCTCCATTACAAACCTGACAGTTCAAATAAGGTGCTTGTTCCACAGGGCTCCTCTCGCTCACACTCTACCTCAAAGTCACGCTCAGCAGCCTCATCTCTTTTCTCCTCTTGCTCTAGATGTTCAGTGAGCTCACTCTCCAGGTTGCTGTCTGCCTGCTCTCTGGCTCCAGACCTGCTGACTCTCTCCGAAACTAAATCACCTTGCTGATGGGCTCTCTGTTCTTCTGGACTTTCTCTAAGCTTTCATGCACTTCTGACTCTTTTTCACAAGCATCTTCTCTCTCCAGTCTTGACTGACCATGATCTTTATTTTTCTTACTAAAGAAGGACATTATGTCCTTTGGGGTTTTTTTTTCTCTTCATTTTAACTACAAACGGGAAAAGGATGAAAATGTAAATGAAAGTCTACATGAAAAGAGAAAACCCAGTCATTACAAGCCGTCTCAAACCCATTTGACTTTCTGTAGATATAATGAATGGAAACATATAAAATAAAAGGAAATAGTGATTCTGACTGTGATGGACTGTCAGGCTCAAGAAGGGGGCAACCCCCCCCCCACCCCCCCACCCCCCCCCACCCCCCCCCACCCCCCACCCACAAACAATCAATATACAATACAGAATAAGTCATGTTGATTACGTGTACTGTCCTTTTTTGAGCATGACAGAACACAGCAGACAGAAAATCATGAGCTGGCACGACATTAGAGTTAGAAAATAATGAGTGAATTTTCAATTTTGATAAGGTTATTCCTTTAAATCTAAATTCTGGACTTATAAAACTTTTTAGAGAACCGCCCCTATCCAGTGGAAAATCTTGTTTTCATATTTATCTGTCTGACTTATTATTTTTCTCTCTCTCACTCCTCAGCCACATTTTCTCTCTTCTCTCATCCTCCGCTCTATCCGCCTCAGGGAAATATATCCTCCGACATCATAATTCTGACTTATTTTATATTTATTTACTTGTTTATTTTTTAACACACTTCTAGCTTCTCTAGTTTCTTGACTTTAAATGCGAGTTGCCCAACTATGAAACAGCTGCATTTCCGAAACACCTTCCACTGTATAAACGCTCACAGAATGTTGGAGCTGACAACTGTAAGAATTAATCTTACATCAAATTTACCATGTTAACCACAGTTTATGCCCAAATACCATAGTATTGTTGCTATACTGTAAAATTATCATTTAAAATTGGATGTCATTCAAACAATATAAAGAAAAAAGAAAAAAAAGGTCTACTATGTAACTTTTTTTGTTCTAATTATAGCACAATTTCAGTAATGCTTTTTAACTGATAGAGGGCCCAAAGTTAGTAACTCTAATGAATGTGGTAACTAATACAAAGTTAATGCAGCTTGTTTAAGGCAACACATATAACTGTAGTAACTTTGGCAGAACTTGGTTACCATAGTTATTCTTTGTAAGGGTAATTAAAGGCAACCAGAGAGACATATGGAACCAATATGCGCAAATAATTGTGACACAAATCAAGCTACACAACACAAACTGCAATCTGACAGCACCACATGCCAGAAGAACTGAAAAGTGAAGATGGAAAATAATGTTTACAGTGCTAATGAATGACAGGTAATGGGGCAACGTCATCTAATAATATAGTTATAAAAACAAGCAGTCTTCAGTTATTCTAAAACAAAAAAGAACATTAACAAAATATCATGTCACTTTTTGAGAAATTCAACACATGGCTGTCATCGAGATCTGTTGCACTAGACAATTCCCTCTAGAGTTAACACTTGCAAATACCAAATGTAACATCTTGAAAAAATACACATTTTAGATAACACGCAGCCATTATAACTACATCAAATTCAAAAATAAATGTTTACCCATTTTGATAGGAATTAAAAACGCAGCCTTGATAAGCACAAACCTTTCAGAGCAAGACCATATGACTGCATGAGGGCATTTATTTGATATTGACATATCCCAGCTGCTATATGACATCTGCATGCATCTGATGCCATTCTGAATTAATTACAATTAATTTTACTCAGTGCTGAGTGCAACCAGCTAATCAGGACTCCAAGTGCTCATACATCTCAGAGAAATTGCACTAAAAATAAAGACAAGCGTGCCAAGATCAGAGGGACTTCACCATCAAGATTCATCTAATGTGTCATTTAGAATCAAGGGCCCTCCATTTGGATCATCAGGACTTCAACTAGAATTTAAAATACTTTTGGATCTCAATCTAGGAATTGGAATTCAAAGGCAAAGTAGGGTTGGAAAAGAGTCCCAGAGGGATGTATTAAAATACAAATCTATATACCGCCATGACTAAATGATTACATAGATAGAAAGAAGTCTAATACCAAAAAGGCAGCAATATTATAAAATATTTTTACAATTTAAAATAACTATTTTCTATTTGAATATATTTCAAAATGTTATTTATTCCTGTGTTGGCAAAGCTGAACTTTCAGCATCATTACTCCAGTCTTTAGTGTCACATGATCCTTCACAAATCATTTGGTGTTCAATTATTATCAGTTATTATTGGTGTTCAATTATTAATAATGGTTCTTCTTATTATCAATGTTGAAACAGTTGACAGTTTTTAATATTTTTTGTGGAAACTGTGCTACATTTTTTTCAGTACTCTCGATGAATTGAAAATTCACAAGAACAGATTTATTTGAAATAGAAATCTCTTGTAACATTGTAAAGGTCTTTACTGTCACTCTTGATAATGTGTCCTTGCTGAATAAACATATTCATTTCTTTTTTTTGAACTTACTTACCCAAACTTTTGAATGGCAGTGTATCACGGTTTCCACAAACATTAAGCAGCAAAAACCATTTTCAATAGTGATGATAAGAATAATAATAATTGATTTCTTGAGCACCAAATCAGCATATTAGAATGATTTCCGAAGGATCATGTGACACTGAAGACTGTGTGATTGAGTAATGATGCTGAAAATTCAGCTTTGACATCAAAGGAATAAATAATATTTTAAAATATATTAGAAGAGAAAACAGTTATAATTGAAACAGTATTTTACAACATTATGGTTTTTACTGTACATTTGATCAAATAAATGCATCCTTGGTGAGCATGAGAGACTTCTTAAAAAAAAACATTATACTGAATACAGAATCGACTGACAAATCCACAGAGGTTGTAAGATATGTGTGATCCCTTGTGTGCGAGTGTGTGTGCGCGTGTGGTTATGTCAGGTTGAAGGGTTCTCTCTGAGGTGTGGACTAGACATCTGTCATTGGTAGATAAGAAGGGAAGAATGGAGCAAGCACTTGGGGTTTAAGGAGAAAAAGTGACATTAAAACCCCGACAGCAATAAGGATGACCACACACTGAGCATTACTAGCCACCGAACGGACAGCAGCGGCACCCCTAAGCAACTGTCTCATCTCCACGGTGACAGAACCACTGCTACAGTGATAGCTCAGTGACTCTATATCAGGCTGACCATAGATGTGACCTTCACTCTCCCGTTTAAGGAAGTCACACATCAACTCTGCCTCCGTCTTTCTATTCTCTGCTTTGACTTTTACACACACACACACACACACACACACACGCACACACACACGCGCGCACGTTTCCATGTTTTATGGGGACTTCCCATAGACATAAGGATTTTTATACTGTATAAACTGTATATTCTATTCCCTTACCCCTAATCCTACCCATCACAGAAAACTTTCTGCATTTTTACATTGAAAAAAAAACATAATTTAGTGTGATTTATAAGCTGTTTTCCTCATGGGGACCAAAAAATGTCCCCGCAAGGTCAACATGTACTTGTATTACCATCCTTGTGGGAATATAGTACCATATTTTGGGGGGAATTACCATGAAAATGCCATGATGGTACATTTCAGTACCATGGTATATCTTAAAATACCATAGTATTGCCATATGATTCCATCACTTTATCATGATATTGCCACATTACATTTAGTAAGGGTAATATTGTAGTATTCTTTGAAGTTCCTTGGCTAATTACCTCAGTATATAATTATGGTAATCATTCAGTACCATGAAAGTACCATAGAATTTTCATTACTATACCATGGTATTACTATAGTACTCTTTTGTAATTGCCTTTTTTTAAGAGACTCTAAAATGGGCAGAAAACCATAGTAAGCAGCCATTTACAAACAAACAATTTACGAGTTCTTGTTTGGAACACATTGAGGAGCTTGTCTCCATCTGTTAAACAGTCACTGTACATACTTCAGACATCTGTTGGATTTCACCGTTAACTCTGTCCTTTGAACATGGTAAAATAGTTCTTTAGACTTTCCTCTCAGGACTGAAGCTCATCCAAGCGTACTGTCTGTTCACACTCACCTGCTTGCATTGATCCTGCACTGGGCAAAACTTAAAGGGACAGTTCACCCAAAAATGAAAGTTCTGTCATCATTAACGCAACCTGTATGACATTTTATTTTTTATTTTTGTAGAACACAAAAGGATTGATATTTCAGAAAGTAAAAAAAGAAAAACAATGACTTGACAAAATACGTCTAACAGCAGATCTCAATGATTTCATCATAATTTTAACTGAAGTGTTACTCTATATTACATTCAAATTTAATGTACACTCTTAGAAGAAAAGGTTGTTTATAGAACCTTAAACTGTTCTGTCAGCTGCTTTATATATAGAACTTTTTAAGGGTTCTCATCATGGGATCATTTTTATGGATTTAGTTTTATTTATTTAATTTAGTTTTAATTATACCCTAGGGTTTTATATAGAACCCATCTGAACCATTTTTTTTATGTAGTGTAAGAGTGTAGTTTAAATGCACTAAATTGCAGCTTAATCATTGCAAATGTTAATATTTTTAATTACATGACATACAGTGAATTTTTTCACGGAGCCCCTAAGCCAAGAAACTTTGCATTTTCTTGGAAACCCTTTGAGTTCTTTGCGAGCGATTGCAAAACTTTTGTGAGAAAACGCGAAAGAATTGAATTTTTTTTTTTTTTTTTTCATCTCATATTTGTCCCCCCATCACCATGTCCCTTTAGGGGCTCCATAAGTTTTAATATAAATAATATTAGTATTTGGCTATACTTCTAAACTGAGTCAAAAACAGCACTCTAAAGTTCAGCTAATTGCATTAAACGTAAATTTAAACTATATACTATCATTTAAACTATAATACATTGAATGGAGAAGAGCTGCGTGAACATTCTGCTAAATTTCTCCTTTTGGGTTCCCCGTAAGAAAGAAACTCACACCGGTTTTGAACAACACTAAGATGAGTAAATAACGTCAGAATAAAACATTTCCAGTGAACTATTCCTTTAATAGCAGGATTCAGCAGTAATATAATTCCCATCCTTGATTTGCCGTGGCCTGGCGATTCTTCAGTCTGATTGGACGGTTTTAGCGTGAGCTGCCATATGAAACCATCTGGAGAAGTGTTCTGCTGACCCCACACATTAAGCACATTAAGTCTTTAGGGGGGATTATTACACGCCATTAGCTGGTGTATTGTGTATGAGATGATGTAAAACCTTAAAGAGGACCCCTCTGGCTGTGGTAAATGGTCATTTCTCTTTCTCTCTATCTTCGCCTATCTGTCTCTCTATCCGTCTGTCTCTGGGAGAGAGAGCAGCTTTGTAAAGGGCTAAATGGATCCACTCACGGTCCTGATGGTCTCTTGCTAACCAAAATGGATACGGGGTCCTGACCTTGACTCGGCCATCTATGTTTGCCTTGGGAACATCCTAGCGCTAGAATGTGAGCGTGTAAGTTTATAGTTGGGAAAAATGGTCCAGCGAGGAAACTTGTCTGTTTTTGTACAGAATGATTTTGTGAGTTTTGGAGTCTTTATAGCACTTGTCACATCCTGTTACGGAAGATGTGAATAAGAATGTTGAGTACGTCTTTTAGTTGATCCCACCTGATCTTCCTTCCCCCATCGCTCTGAACTCCTGACAGCAGCTACTACGGCTGTCTGTGTTTCCTTGAGCACACATTATTTTTATTTAAAATGGTGTCAATCCTCCCACACATAAGGCTTATCATCATCATTGTGGATGTTTCAAAATCTGGAGAGATGCCTGAATAAGCAGCATTTTAAAGCAACCAAATGTATCCTTTAAAAAGGATGCAATCCGACAATGCATCGCGATGAAATCAGGATGGGGGTTAAAATACAAGATGGCTAATTGTGATTATACATACATTTATATTTCATTCAGCACTGAAAAACATGAATATAAATCAGTGTTGTTATCGTTACAAAAAATTGTGTCCGTCAATTGAAATAAAGCTGAAATGAAATACAATGAAATTTTTATCTCTAATAAACAATATAAAAAAACCGAATGAAAAAAGAACATATCAAAATAACTAATTTAAAAATTAAAATAATTTTTACCCAATATTTTATGTGCTATTTATTTGTATGCATCTTACACTATGATGGACACACACGCACGCACCCACGCACACACACACAATGTATTGTGCAAACATCTTAACCATTTCTTCTTCATTTTATTTCATAATAAAATTGCATATTTGAGTTATTTGAAGAGCCTGGTGGCCTCAAACAAACACTGACTTGCTCACTTTTTCCCCGTTTTTCACTTCTATGTGCTTTCACAGTCTCTCTCCCCTCCCCACACATCCACAGTCTCACAATAACACAAACAAGCTCCCTTTGCAGTGTAGCACTGACGTGTCTACCTGTTATTGATACGAGGGGCACATGATGGAGGAGGCTGTCTTTGCACCTGCAAAGAGAGAAAGAAAGAGAGAGAGAGAGAGAGTAAAGGCTGTGTGATCAATAGATGGCACTGTGGCTCTTCCTTTCATATGTTTAAGTGTATGTATACGTATGTGTGTGTGAGCGTGAATGCATGTGTGCCAAGGTCTGCGCTGTACTTAATTACACTGAAGCAAAATCATCAAGATATAATGAAGCACAGGGGTTTAAATATGAGCACCTTACTCATATAGAGACACACTCACACACAAACACTGGTATTCCTATCACTATGAGAACATTCTATAGGCATATTGATTTTTATACTGTACATATTGTATAGTCTATCCCCTAACCCTACCCATCACAGACACCTTTCTGCACTTTTACATTTTCAATACTTTGTCATATGATTTATAAGCTGTTTTCCTCATGGGGACCAAAAAACTGTCAAAAATGACTGGTATTACTATCCTTGAGGGGACACTTGGTCTGCATAGCATAGGGAATGCCAGGTACACACACACACACACACACACACACACACACACACACACACACACACACACACACACACACACACACACACACACACACACACACACACACACACACACACACACACACACACACACACACCTTGAAACCTGAAAAAAAAAAAAAAAAAAAATTAATATCTAAACATCCTTAAAACAAGATAAATAATAATTGAATTGAATGGGCTATATATTAAATCATTAAATAAATACATTAAAGAAACCACTTACATTTTCTTTCCACCCAAACATGGTGATTGAATATGTATTACATAGCCTATGATTAAATCATTTTTATATATTTTGTATGTGCTCGTTTTTGTTATCAGTAATGGCATGTACATAGTGTTTTGTTTTACATTTTTTGTAATGTATAATTTGATGATATCCATGATATAATTTAATGAAAATACTGTTAAATATACAGGCACCAGTATTCCATCCCATAATACTTCTAATGTGAATTTCTGGCGACCACAGCTGCTGTTTTTTTTATTTATTTACCATAAATTCAATAAGACATTTTTAAAGTCACCAGAACGATCGATCAATTCCTGATGGACAACATCCTGCCCAATATTTTTCTTGTTTGAGAAGCCGATATATAAATATATTCGTCTTTAACAATGTACCTTTATGTCCTTTTTGGAACTTTTGGACCACTTTGACTGATTGTATTGTCAAAAAAGCAGAAACATTCTACAGAATAACTGCCGCAGAAGAGACAAAAATCATAAAAGTTTGGAGTGACATGAGGGTGAGTATTTATTGACAGAATTTTCTATTTTTTTTAGTTCACCCTTTAACATGCTCATGAATATTTGTGTGATGGAAACACTAACTAGCTTGCCAGTCTTGAAGTTGGACAGAAACAGAATTTTGTGTCTTTCATTGTCAGGTCTAGATGAGTCCGACAGCATCCCCGTGAGAGAGCGAGACAGAGAGTTTATAGCGCCGTAACTGTCTAATGACCGAGCGACGGACTGACAGAGCAACATGGGCCTGGGCTTTGTTCAGATTTATGGATTGACAGTGACACCCTGCGTGGATGAATTTTGTGTGTGTATGGCTCAGAGTGTAATGACACAGCCGACGACTGGCTTAGGGCTGACATGCCAACACCTCCCACAGACACAACATGCGTATGGTTCATCTTGTCGCCACGGGACACCACATCTAATGGGTAAACAAACGCAGCCATTACCAGGTCAGAGTCGGAGAGTAGATATATAAATGACTGTTGAGAATACGGTGGAGAAAACTCCAAACACAAGCAATTTTACATTAGACACCAAAGGCCTGGTGTTTATATCGCAAGTAATTAATTACGGTGCGTGTGTGTTTGTATGCGTAAAGAGCACGACAGTGCTGGGATCGCTGAGTGACAGGGGAGATGGAGGGGGAACTTTGTGCAGAATTCAATTTGGGTTGCGGTGCTGGGGAGACAATTAAGAGTGACGCACAGAGAATGACAGAGGAAAGGAATAATTACATGAGAGCATGAGGGAGAGAGAGAGAGAAAGAAAGAAAGTAGTTGAAACATGGAAGGTGGGATGGACTCATGTGGAGGAGATGCGCTGATGTGTGACGGCCCCTCTGTCAGGATCACACACACACACACACACACACAGATTCTAATGCACACGTTTGGAGAGTCATGCAAACCCATGAAATAGAAAACCTTGGTGTTCATTCAGACTTATAAAAACAGAAACATTGATATAAAAAAGTTTGATGTGCTGTGTAAACATGCTCTAAAGTTGGCATGAAACAGATGTTCCGATAGTCTTTTCTTACACATTGTGATTTATCTGCTTCTCAAACAAGAAAACATGTCAGGCGGGACTTGATTTTGTCCATCGGGAATTGATTGGATCATTGGATGGTTGTGGTTTGCTATTGCTGTGATGTCATGTGAGTGACAGGTTGTCCCGCCCACACGCCAGATGTCGCTGCAAGATGGAGGGGAAGTTATTTTGATTAAAGATTACAAGGGCACATGAATAAAAAAAATAATGATGTGCACAGATAAATTATTTATGATAAATACTGCAATATTCCATTTAAAAATACGAATTGTCAATTTTGATTTCATGGTAATGCAAAACTGCCTCCACAATCCAGAACATTAAAACGCTGAAGAAAATCCTTGAGAAATGATTGTGATACAACACATTTTTTTTTTCTTATTATCAATGTCACTTTTGATCAATTTAACGCATCCTTTCAGAATACAGAAGTTTATGTACATAAGTCTGAAAGCTACATTATTAAAACCAGCCTGATTAAATCTAAAGTTAGAAAATGGTCATGTAAATCTAATACAATGTGCTGCAAGAAACCTTGACAAACATTATAAATGCTTTTAAGGGGGAAAAAACACCATTAACATGAAGGACGTGGTCCCTTAAAACAGGTGGTACACCGCAGGGAAAAAGCACCTGTACGAAACATCTGCAAACCTTCCCAACATTTTTTCCTGACATTTGCGTATATTTTTAAAGAGTCCCAGGTGTAAACTCTCACTGTTTGTAGCTCACATGGACTGAGATAATAAGATAAAAAGATGGACTCAATGAGGAATAGGTACATTTGATGAAAAGATTTGGAGAGAGACAGCAAATGGACAAGACATGAACAGTGTCTTTAATGCACACACACACACACACACACACCAGACACACAGCTCCTCTAGTCAGACGAGGTCGCAGACAGTCAGACAGCCAAACTTGGCAAAGTCTCTCTGGGGTTCCAAGGGCTGAAAGTCTGTGAGTCTGTGTGCCATCCAGCTGTGATCTCTCTGCTCCTTGTCCAGTCAGCCATAGACAGCTGCCCTACTATGCTCAGAATTGTGACAGCCTGTCCAAATAGATAGCGATCCCACACTGTGTGTATTTCTGTGTGTGGGTGTGTGTGTGTGCGTGACCATCCTCTGAGCTGGCTGACCACCACTGGACTAACTGTCTGACTTATCTATGTCAGGCAATTATGATTTCTTGGTATCTAGAGAATAGGGTTGTCACTTTTTATTCGATATTCGAATATGCATTCGAACATGGCGTGAAATATCCGTAATCGAACTATAAATAAACTATCCGGTTTTTAAAGTGCCATGTGTAGCGCATTTTTTACAGTCTATGATTAGACCGTTTGTTTTTATTTTATTGTTTGCCATTTCATCCAGTAGTGGCCGCTCAAAACGTATTGTAGCGTAGGCCCATCATGACCAAATCAAGCGAAAAATAGCCAACAGCCACCCTGTTTTGAAAATGGAAGATAACGCACAGCACGGCCAGCCTGAGCAGACAATTACGACCCCAACTCATCTGAAAAGTAGCCTATGTTACAAAACCTATGTTACTACTACAAAAAACGGTTTACCAACGCATCCTCAACATCCAATCTTCGCGCTCACCAGTCGAGTTACCATCCAAATGAGGCAGCGGAGTCAGAGACAGAGCAGACGGCCAGAGGATCGCCAGGCCTCCAACATCGTATGACTGCATACTTTCCTGCATGACCGGTCGGTACCTTTTTTTCCATGTAGCCTAATTTTGGGATTGGCTATGCATAGTGGCACTTCATATAGATTAAAGGGTTAGTTCACCCAAAAATGAAAATTCTGTCAGTAATTACTCACCCTCATGTTGTTCCAACCATGTAAGTCTTTCGTTCATCTTCGGAACACAAATTAAGATATTTTTGATGAAATCTGACAGAATTTTGACTCCTCCATAGGCTTCCAGTGTGACCGAAACTCACCGGCCCAGAATAGTTATTAAAACATCGTTAAAATAGTCCAAGTAACTACAGTGGCACTACATTAAGTTTATCATGCGACGAGAATATTTTTTGTGCGCAAAAACAAACAAAAATAACGACTTTATTCCACTTTTCATTTCCTTCTCTCTGGGCCTCGTAGTGTTTTTGCGCTGCGCGTCTGTGTTGCACGTCATCACGCAACACACACATGACTGGCGTCGGCCAATAGTGAGCCTACGTGGTGACGTGTAACACAGACGCGCTGCGCAAAAACACTACGCAAACCAACTAGACATCCAGAGAGAAGGAAATGAATAGTGGAATAAAGTCGTTATTTTTGTTTGTTTTTGCGCACAAAAAGTATTCTCGTCGCTTGATATACTTAAGATTGAGCCACTGGAGTCACTTGGACTATATTAACGATCTCTTTAATAACTTTTCTGGGCCAGCAAGTTTCGGTCACACTGGAAGCCTATGGAGGAGTGAAACATGGCTCAGATTTCATCAAAAATATCTTAATTTGTGTTCCGAAGATGAACGAAGGTCTTACGCGGTTGGAACAACATGAGGGTGAGTAATTACTGACAGAATTTTCATTTTTGGGTGAACTAACCCTTTAAGTTGATAACCTGCTGTTTCAAACAAGTCAAAACATTTTTTTTTCGAGTTCTGTTTATGACTGTCAGACTGTTAATAAATTTGTGATTGAATGTCCGTTACGGTGGTGTTGTTATTTTTCTGTAGATATTCGAATATATTCGAAAACATTGCTTGATATTTGATATCCGTTCGAATTAGATTTTTCTCAAAAGTGACAGCCCTACTAGAGAAACGCTTAAAAAAATTGTTATACACCTCGAATTCAGTAATCCATTTGCAAAGTGTTTTTTCTTTGTCTTGAGCAAGAATATAAATAAACAGTGTTTACAAATGGGTTGAAAAAAGAATAAAATAGTTCTGTCATGATACCTCTCGGAGTGTTTGGCATGGTTATTGATATGACATTGTTGATATGTTTGGTCTTGGCGGAATAGATCTGCTACACTGCTGCTGTTGGTTATTAGTACAGGACTTGCTACTGCCAATACATACACGACACGCTGCTGTGAGCAAGTAAGACATGTTGCTGCTATACAATATAGCGTACATGAATTACCCATAGCAGATCTATACAGGTGGATCTGGGGAAGGTGGAGGGTTTCTGAAAGTGCGCTGCAAATTCTACCGCAAATGCAAGTTTAAGAAGGTTAAGCAGCGAGCTCAGTGCTTTAAGTGGGCCGGTACGCGCCGGTACTCAGTGCCGCCACTTCCAAATATAGCTCTTGAGCGTACCGCCACCTGTCCGTGCGCCCAGAACGTGCTTTTAGCGTACCGGTACGCTCGTTTGCACATCTGTTTTAATCCTTTGTCTGCGCTGCCGCTTTACTTCACAATGCACGCTTCCTCCTTGTTTATACTTTCGCCTGGCTCCGCAGACTGCGCGCGCAATCCGCGCACCTCCCCAAACGGACGAGGTGTTTATACTTGACGCGCTCGCCGTTGTACTAATCTTTGAAACGATAGGGGAGACTCGAGTAATTGTCCTCTAAACCATCAGGAATCAGCGGTGAGAAGATGAAAGCTATACACACGTGTCAATGTTTATTTTAGTACACCACCACCAATAACACACTACAAACAGAATCGTGTAAAACCCAGTAAACCCTGAGATTATTACTCGTGACAATAAAACAAAATATATGGATATGAGAATGTGTATACAAAATAAATTAACAATATCTTATATTTTCTAATTTCACTAAATATTTCATTGTTTCGTGAAGATTTTTACTAAACATGGACCTTTATGTTCATTAAAAATACTTTTTATGCTATTGTATGCTCATTTTTTAAATGTAAGCAACGAATTTAGACTTGCAAACTGGGTGCCGGTGTGGTGAGAAGTTCGAGCTCGTTATTTATGTTCAGTAGCTCTTTCTACAGTAGCTCTTTCTAAGGGTATTTTTTCAATACCATTTTGCACATTTTATTTATGTTCAGTAGCTCTTTCTAGCTCAAACAAATCCACAAACTAATAAAAGGATTTATTATTTTTTATAAGGTCGTCTGTTGACTGCTGTATATAAAACCCCTTCAGTTGTTGTTACCTCAGGGGAGGAGGGGAGTCAGCAAAAAAAAAAAAAATAATAATTTTTTTTATAGAGTACCGGCATAAAGCACTGAGCGAGCTCATTGGCTACAGACACAGCAGGAACCAATCAGCTGTGCTCTATAGAGAATGACGTGATCGCAAGCAGTTTGAGTTAAGGACCCATTAGCCTGCGCCATCTAGAGTTCCATGACAGAACTTTGTATTTAATTAGCAATTTGCAAAGAGTTTTAAAAGCAAACATATAACAAATCTTAGGAGTTTTCACATAATAAAAAAAAAAAAGGTAATAAAAAAAAAAAGATTTAAGTACATTTATCTTGTTTTAAGTACGCTTAGATATGTTTACTTTGACGGTGTTAGAAATACACAAAGTTAATTTGTCTTATTGGTCAAAAAATAATTTCAAGTGGTGTTTTTGTGGCCAGAAAGGGTGCTCTAATTGACAGCGAGAACTACTTGTGAATGTAGTCCACATATTTGAAAACACTACAATTGTCTGGGCTGCATGATTTCCCCATGGTTCAATTTGACAAGAGAAACCAAGACGAAAACGAGAGAGAGAGAGAGAGAGAGATAGAGAGGAGTTAAAATGAGGGCATGTGGCAGGGTCTTTTTAGCATATGTCACATAACGAAATTCTCTTTCATTCCCTTTTTACCTCTGACAGTCTTTCTTGCCAGATGCACAGTAAATCTGAGTCGGACCCCCACTAAACTACAACCTGTCAAGGTCACAAGAAACAGTGGTAACATTCACCACGCTTTTCTCGTGGTTGTTGGGTTTTTTTCATGTGGGATTTCAGTATACCAGAGTTGGAGATGTGTGCTGTGTGTCGTCTGAATGTTTTAGATTCAGTCATCGTCTTTCCATCAGAGTCGCTCTCATCAGTTCTGACCCAAATGCTGAGCTACACACTCAAGTGATAAATCAAAAAGCATTCAAAGCCACTTTCGGTCAATTAAGGTTTGACAGATGAACCCATGTCGGTTAGACTCATTTATTAAATAACACTGACAAGACTTCTGCCTTATTGAAGTCACCTTTTGATATTTACTATCGTCACTGTCACTATATGTTTTCAGGCATCATTCGTGATTTGTATCATGTTGGATTAGTACAACATGATTTTATCGGACTGTATAATATCTTTCTGGATTTCTCGAGGACATATGTGAAATGTGTTATAGTGGCTATCTGCAGCTGGTGGTTATTGCTCTCAGTGCAGTTCAGTACAGGCCTAAAGACTAATATTATGTGTGTGTTCGACTAGAAATGGCAATTGAATGCACATTCACACCTCACATCTCTTTTAGTTCACCAAGGAACTATTTATCCTCCATATAAAAACATGTAATTACATAGAAAATGTTGAGCTCATCAAGCCAAATGTCATTCTTCAATGCTCCTTATCTTGTGAATGCACATAGGGTTTGTTTTTCGAAGGGATGTAGAGAGTAAGAAAAGAGCAAGATAGACTTGCATGCTATTTATTCTCAAACACATCCATATGAAATCCTTTCTTTGCTCATGCATCACACATGCAAAAATGCTTTTGTTTACTATTTTCTATTTTCATTTAATATAATTCAGTAATTTCTGCACCACTTGCGTCACCAGACGGAATTGTAAAAGTCATTACTGTTTTCAAACAGGTTTATCCTCTGCCGAACACATCTAAATCCATCTGTTCACGCCAAATATTATCGGTATTGGTTGAGCCACTGACCAGGATGCAATGAATGCCAAGTAATGTTCTGATAGCACCACAAAGCCATAGTGTTTCCATTTTCTGGGTAATCAACCTATTTTATCCTGGCACAGAAATTACTGCAGCTTCGAAAAACAATTCAATTTGGCCTTGACTTTTAAAATTCTTTCTTTAATAAAATTTTTTATTCTCAAGACCCACTGAGCTGAAGGTGATTCCTGCTCAGTGCACTGTGATCTGATAGTGTAATTAAATAATTTAGGAATTCTCATGAATTTACATGTGGGCCGAGATTCAGAAATGTCAGTATATATTAAAACCAAACCTGAGGGACTAAAATGAATGTCCTCGAAATGCAACAAGCTATACAAATCATGGCCTCTGCTGGTCTGGTCTGTTCTATTTTCCCCAGAAAATCTTTACACTCATAAGATTTTCATTACTGTTATCACATCTTTTTTGGAGCTTGACAGCCTTTAGTATTTATTAATATCTTGAATTAGCTTTTATTTTTATACTGCAAGTTGTAATTTTGTTATAATTTTTATATATATATATACAGTGAGGAAAATAAGTATTTGAACACCCTGCTATTTTGCAAGTTCTCCCACTTGGAAATCATGGAGGGGTCTGCAATTGTCATCGTAGGTGCATGTCCACTGTGAGAGACATAATCTAAAAAAAAAAATCCAGAAATCACAATATATGATTTTTTAACTATTTATTTGTATGATACAGCTGCAAATAAGTATTTGAACACCTGTCTATCAGCTAGAATTCTGACCCTCAAAGACCTGTTAGTCTGCCTTTAAAATGTCCACCTCCACTCCATTTATTATCCTAAATTAGATGCACCTGTTTGAGGTCGTTAGCTGCATAAAGACACCTGTCCACCCCATACAATCAGTAAGAATCCAACTACTAACATGGCCAAGACCAAAGAGCTGTCCAAAGACACTAGAGACAAAATTGTACACCTCCACAAGGCTGGAAAGGGCTACGGGGAAATTGCCAAGCAGCTTGGTGAAAAAAGGTCCACTGTTGGAGCAATCATTAGAAAATGGAAGAAGCTAAACATGACTGTCAATCTCCCTCGGACTGGGGCTCCATGCAAGATCTCACCTCGTGGGGTCTCAATGATCCTAAGAAAGGTGAGAAATCAGTCCAGAACTACACGGGAGGAGCTGGTCAATGACCTGAAAAGAGCTGGGACCACCGTTTCCAAGATTACTGTTGGTAATACACTAAGACGTCATGGTTTGAAATCATGCATGGCACGGAAGGTTCCCCTGCTTAAACCAGCACATGTCAAGGCCCGTCTTAAGTTTGCCAATGACCATTTGGATGACCCAGAGGAGTCATGGGAGAAAGTCATGTAGTCAGATGAGACCAAAATAGAACTTTTTGGTCATAATTCCACTAAACGTGTTTGGAGGAAGAAGAATGATGAGTACCATCCCAAGAACACCATCCCTACTGTGAAGCATGGGGGTGGTAGCATCATGCTTTGGGGGTGTTTTTCTGCACATGGGACAGGGCGACTGCACTGTATTAAGGAGAGGATGACCGGGGCCATGTATTGCGAGATTTTGGGGAACAACCTCCTTCCCTCAGTTAGAGCATTGAAGATGGGTCGAGGCTGGGTCTTCCAACATGACAATGACCCGAAGCACACAGCCAGGATAACCAAGGAGTGGCTCTGTAAGAAGCATATCAAGGTTCTGGCGTGGCCTAGCCAGTCTCCAGACCTAAACCCAATAGAGAATCTTTGGAGGGAGCTCAAACTCCGTGTTTCTCAGCGACAGGGGGGGGTGAAACACTCAGTTTCAGTCAATCTCATGTTAATCTTGAGTACCTATAGAGTAGTATTGCATCCTTCATATCTCCAAAAAGTCTTTAGTTTTATTATATTTATAAAAGAAAGATAGGCTGTACCGAGTCTTCCCGGAAAAAAACGAGCGGCTGGAGGCGTGCCGTGTGGGCGGTGCTTACGCGCCGATAGCTAACAACACACAGACATTTGAAGCAGTTTTACTCACCGCCTGCGGTTCCAACGCACGACCGTGAACCTTTATCGTTGGGACTGCTCCATCCTTAAGCATTAGATGATCTGCAAATCCGGCGTCGAACTGGGCCTTGTTTATAAAACAATCATCGTCGAAATGCAGGGAACAAACAAAGTCCTGTGACTGCAGCGAGCACAGCGCTTTGATGGGCGTACTGCTTTCGCTCTCTCGCGCTGGTCTACGGGTGCACGCGCGCCCTTCCAGGAGAAGTGCCCTTAGGACCCGTATAAGGAAATTCCGCCCCATCTGACGTCACACATGCCCATACTTGAAAAAAACTTTCCGAAAATTGTGACAAACCGGAAGGAGTATTTTTGGCACAGAAATACTCCATCAAACGTACAACTTAATTTTTGAAACTTTGTCCATGTTTAGCATGGGAATCCAACTCTTTAACAGTGTAAAAAACTCAGTATGCATGAAATAGCATTTCACCCCCCCTTTAACATCCCAACATGCTAGTGCACTAATCAAGAAGAGATGCAAAATACTTGGCTTTTTGTCCACTGGATATAGATTAATTGTCATTCACCTGTAATGAAACCGTTTCAAAATGGGTAACACCTTCTGAATGTATGAAAAGATCGGGTACAAAACAATAGCATAGCCACGAGGGGGCCTGTCCGCCCCCCGCACCCCCCAGATGCCTGATTGCTTAAAATAAAAAATGAAGGAATTGTTGATTTGTTACTCTAATTGACAGACTGACCAATGTTGCACGGTAAAATGCAATGGCTATTGGTTTGATTAACATGTTGTGCGTAGCCTAAGCTTTCATTTTCTTTGCATGTGAGAGTTCATTAACATGCGGTGAAAATGTCAGATGCACAAAGTTCAATATTACGCTTTTTCAAGAAATCACGGAAAGATGAGCGAGACGGAGAAAAAGTGCAATTTACATCTGAGTCTACTTCACCTTTCCAAGAGGAGACAGCGAGTGAAGTGGCACCTGAGGCTTCCCATTTCCAGGACACGGATTTATCACTGGACTGTACTTGTGAGACTTCTACGACACAAATCGGCACAATGCCAAATGATTTCAGTAATTTACGGTCATACAGATAAGAGTAAGACATCATTTGAAATGGTACACTCACAATAAAAACAAATCATTGTGCTTTTGTAAAATAAAGAAAACAAATAGGGTGCCGCTTTCTGCCGTCTCAGTTTCCTTTCATACTGTATCTATCGTTTGTTTCGGCTTGTTTTTGGATCCGGAGATTCTGTACTATTTTAGAAGATGTGTAATAGTACCGTATAACAGTGAAAACATGGATTACTCTAAAAACATGTCAATGGCAGGGAAGCGTTGTTCCATAAATCACAGAAAATCTTGTCAATGGTGGGGAAAGAGTTAAAGGGATAGTTCACCCCAAAATGAAAATTCTGTAATTAGTTAGTCACCCTCATGTCGTTCCAAACCCGTAAGACTTTCATTCATTTTCTGAACACAAATGAAGTTCTTTTTGATGAAATCTGAGAGATTTTTGTCCCTCCATTGACAGCTACGCAACTACCACTTTATACAAAAAGTTCATAAAGAGATCGTAAAGCTAATCCATTTAAATTGAACGACTTAGTCCAAACTTTCTGAAGAGACTCGATCGCTTTATATGAGGAACAGGTTTCATTTAGGCTTTTATTCACAACCGATCCTGCGAGAACAAACCTCATTGGTTTTTGTGGAAGCTCAAACGTGCTGCGTAACACGAGAATGAACCTCATTGGTTCTTGCTGAAGCTCAAACATGCTGCGTAACACGAGAAAGAACCTCATTGGTCCTCACATGTCAAGCGAACATGCTTGACCTTCTGGTTACCACAACTGATGTGTAAGCTGATGAATGTTAAATGAATGGTGATGAATAGTTTTAGTGTTAGTTTCACTTAACAATAACAACACTGGCCTCTGGTCGCCATTTACTTTAACATCCAGCACAACATCTTCCTTCCTTTACAGAGGTTCAAATCTTAAACAAACTCTTAAAGATTTGCCTTAGCAAATACCACTTATAAACAAACAAATTTTTATGACTGAAATTTGAAATGTATTCTCTAGTGCTGAAATGTGAAACAGAAGTGAGGAGTATTGGGGGAGACAGATGAGACAAGGGAATATGAGAGAAAGAAAGAGGAGATCCAGAAAGAGGAGAGAGAGAAGCTCTTTTCTGAAACAGTCCATCCATCACATACCGTATGGAGCGGTGAGTAGGAACAGATTTAACTCAACGAGAGGCGTGACGGTCATACACCCACATTCACACACGCAGAGATGCCCAACTCACAAGCACAGTAAGGAGCAGGACTGTCCACACACACAAACAGATACACACCCTCAGCGGCCCCAGTGGGAGTGGAAGAAGGCCTTGCCAAAGACTGAGACAAGGACACACACCAGCGCCTGCCCTCCACGTGCTGGTCACGGGTGAATTGTGAGCGTGTGTGTACGTGTGTCTGGTAGACCTCTGGAGTGTGTTTGCATGGCCCTGAAGGTGTCAGAGCGTGCTGGGCTCACAGCACGTCGGGTTCCCACTGGGACCGTGGTGAGGGAGCGTCCCACTGGGGTTGTGCTGTTTAATAACTTGAGTTGAACATGGGCCACACACATAAACACACAACAACACAAACAAGCTACACCCACAACAGAGATCGAGTAAGACTCTGTAAACCAGGTAGTCTCAGACTCTGAAACTCACATAAACTACTATATTCATGTATTGTCCTGGTATTAAGGTAATTAATACTAACAGTCTACATTATAATACTTCATTCTAAACCTGCTTTCAAGCATCAAAGGGAGACAAACACAACATTTTTTTCATAAAAGTAGTCCATATGACTATTAATAAATAATTAAACGCTTCAATGAACTACAGTGCCAGCCGATCTTTGAGTCAGTGAGTTGAACGAATCAGTCTGATTTGAATCATTCACACTGATTTTAAAAACAGGAGCAAACCATTCACTGAAAAGATCTGAGACAAATGAATGATTTGTTGATGAATCAGAAATGCTTGCTTCTCAAGCCTACATTGGTTATGATATGGTGTTCTGAATGAAATTGGTGGAGTTAATCTAATCCTGTCAATCACAATGAAAGAATACACACACACACATTTTTTGTTTTGTTTTGGATTGAACCAGTTTTGAAATACTATGTCCGCCTACCAGTGCAGCCTTGAGTCGTACGTTTATTTGTTCTCATTTTAAGATCACCACAATTTTATACTAAATAAATCAAATAAAATGTTATGCTCAATTTAATATTAAGTGACGTTCATTTAAGACACAATATTTTTAATATCGACTGTTTTTGCACTATTCCACCACAGCAGAACATTTCATCTTTATATATTAATTTTACTTTTAAAACACTAATCTCACTGCAGTGTAAATGCATTCATCTCTGTGCTGGAATAAACAGTTTGTATGAAATACATCTAAATGCCACTTCAGAAGCAGCTTTTGTACCACTTCAGAGCAAATATGGATTTAGTTTGATACTGATTTCATTTGACTGATAATTGCTCTGTACAGTATCATAATTCTGATTGCATTTATTGATACATTTAAGAATTTACATTAATCAGGACACATACATTAAAAAGGTAAAAAAAATAATAAAAAAAACTGCTCTTATAAAAGCTAAACAACAACAAAGCCCCTGTAAATCAATTTAAAGGGGGCAAATATCACCCCTTAATGGAAAATATAATTTCGGTCACTGTTTATAGGTTTGAAATTATTTTCCAGTTGTTATCCTGGCTTCACTAAATCCTGAAAAGCGTCCTCCTTTTTGGTGTTATAGAAATGGACACCCTACCCCTGTGACAATTCTTCCTGCATCAGACCACCACCCCAAGTCTACTTCTATTTCTATTTACTTCTGTTATCTATTAACTTTGCAATCTTCATTATACAAAAGTCCAAAGTGTGAATTTAGAGTTTGAGATCTTATGCTTGATTTCTCCAAAAAAGACTGCAAAAATCATTCAGTACTAATATTATAACTTCGTACTTCACCAGGCGAGCTCATTATAGCAGCAGTCACTACTTTAACACAGCAAGGTTCACACAAAAAATTCAAATGGAAACCAATTTTACAGACAGCAAACTTGGCATGCAGTGTAACAAAACATAGTCTTTCCTCCTGGAAACACCAGCTCAAACCAGCATGATGGTTTGGCTAGTGCTAGTTTGGTGCTAATTTGGCTTATGGACTGAGTGAACCATGCTGTTCACCAGCTAAATGTAGCTGTTCAATCTAGTTAAGCAACACCCCAGGATTTCATGCTGGACACTAGCATCCAAAACACTGTTTATCAGCAGGGCTACACAAGATCCATTTTTGAATCTTGTCAGCAGACTGTGAGAAATGGTTTCTTATGGAGTGAATGAGAGTATGTTTTTTCAGAAGGGCTGATGCAGCCTATGCTATATTCTTGATTCTCCCGTCAAAGCATTGTTCTGTGGAGAAGCTTCACAAGCTATCGATCACAACCTATGACCCATCCTCTCCATGTTAATGTTAAACTATATCTCAAAGCTGACACCAACTGCTACTGAACAAAAACACACATTGATTCTAATGGTCAATGTAACACACGTGTACACACACACACACACACACACACACACACACACACACACACACACACACACACACACCTATCTATCTATCTATCTATCTATCTATCTATCTATCTATCTATCTATCTATCTATCTATCTATCTATCTATCTCTATATCTATATATATATATTGTCACGGCCATGGCTGTAGAGAAGCGAATGAAGCGGGAGTAAAAAGACTTTTTATTAAATACACAATGGAAAAACACAGGAGATAGTAGGAGAAATATAAACACAACCACATAAACTCTGACGATAACGGAACAAATGGACTTGGGACTTATATACACAAAGAACGTAATCAAAAGAGAAACAGAACAGGAGCGTGGAATTAGGAACTATGGAAACTAATTAACAAACAGAGGACTAACTAGGAACTCAGGCAAACTGGAACCGAGCAAACAGAGTGAAAATGAAACTAAAACAGGACATATGAATACATATACTGGATATCATTATTTATTAAAATTACTTTACAACTATGATAATCAAAAGACAATGATAATAGAGACAAAGGAGTTGGACATTTTATTCCAAAAATGACGGAAAATGTTCTGTCTGTGTAATTTTATGGTAAAATTCTCACCAACGTGGTCTTGAGGTTCATGGAATAAACCAAGATCAAATACTCAAGATCAAATCAAGACTCCTACACATAAACAGAGAGATCATTTTAGATGTAGATCCAAGATATGTGACTTTGACACTAGATTATTAATTTCTTCAAAGAATTTACTTCAGCCAAGTCATTCTTTCTTCCATCTGTCTGATTGTATGGAACTTTGTCTCTTCTGCGCCATCAATGTGCCCCATCTGTTGCGCTGCCCTCACATTTCTGTTGGCCTTGGAACAACCAGTTTTTGGCTGGGTTTTCAGCGGATTAGTGACACATGGAAGCCTGGTTCTCCCACAGTTTCAGTGTGAAGCCACATTTAATCTGGACTCAGACTAGCTATCCGATGACGGCCTCTGTCAATTTGACCAACCTTGAGGAGGAACATAAGTACAATTCCATTAAGTAGCTTTTGTTTCATGGTACAATATACCCTGCAGTAATGTCATGGAAAATGACATTTTAAAACGGCATAAATATCTGTCTGTCACTGTGTATTTAGCTTCTATTGCTTGCGATATTGATTGTCAGAGCGTCCTCTACTCCTAATAAAGCTAATAATAGATGTAAGACATCTGGTCTTCATCCCGTTCCTATAACAATACAGACTAATAATTATGCATGTAAATTTGTATGTTGCTATTTGCTTAATCATGTCTTTCACAATATACAGAACTGAAACTGTTTTAAGAGAACTGCTACATGTTACTATAAGGATTGTTCAAACATTTGGATGCCAAGGACCCCTAAATTTGACGACCCTTTTTTTTGGTCAAAAACAAGCTCAATATATTAAATTTATAGACTAATTATATTGTGTGAGAAAAATACTAAGTGTGCCATTAAAGAGAACTAAATAAATAATTGTTTCTAAAATTAAATAATTGGCTTTTATGTCATTGCACTAAAGACAATTGTTAAAGTCCCCCTGTGGTGAAAATGTTGTTTATATGTCTATGTGGTGTTTTTAATATGCTTTAAGACAAACCATGTGCAAATTCATAAATTGACACCATTGCTGAGTATTTTCTCTTTGAAACTGCAGTGAACTAAAGACAGTCTCAAAAACGCGGTTTGAAATCGCTGGTGTTTCTGACGTCACAATCTACCTTGTAACCAATCACATCAACGTGTGATCGTCAACGAGCGGATCTCTGAGCTGGAGTGAGTGAGTGGAGGCAGGGCGAATTTGCATATTCGTAGAACCGCATATACTAAATGAGGCAAGGGTGTAGAGTTACATTCATTTTTTTTCAAGGAAAACCATTTGGATATGTCATTTTGGTGATCAAAGATGAGTTTTAAGGGATACAATTATTGACTAAAGGGGGACTTTAAAATATTATGTGAAAATAATTGTAACATTTCTTTCCACAAAAACATATAGCATGCTTGTGCATACATATTTACGAAAATGGTGTTTTTGATTAATTTCAATAGTTAATTATTAGCGTTTAGCTATTAATACCTTAATAGCCCAAAATACATTTTGTAAAATCTTGTCTGTCTTTCAAATTTTTTGTGGACCCACTGCACCTGAAAGGTAAGGATAGTATAGTAAAAGGCCCAAAGGTATTTTTTATTTTCCGGGCGATGATACTAACAAGAAATTAAAATGTATCATGGTGTTATCATGTTTTTTTTTATTTTATCTTAGCAATTATCAATTTTGTGCCATGTATCAAAGTGCCATGGTATTACCACCAAGGCAGTGATGACTCTACTATGCTACCAGCTAAAATATTGTTGATTTGATTTGAATTTGAATAAATGTGATTTGAATATTGTTGGAAATCCAAACAATAAACATTTTTATCTCTATTTTTATTTCTTTATTGGAAGTCTTAAAAACTTGCAGGCCGCAGTTCAGGGCTTGACATGGCACGACTCGACTTCAACTTCAACCTCAGACTTGGCTGAAGTCAGATCCACTCACACACGCTCCCACACACACACAAAGAGGAAAGTTATTTAAAGCACCCAGCCAAAAAAAAACACATGCACAGTACTCTCAAACAGACACAATGTGAACTGTAATTAGTGCTGTCTCTACTTCACTGCACCTCATCACACGTTCATGCTTTCTCTCTCTCTCTCACATACACACACAGTAGGATGTGCAATTAGAGATGTCCTGCTAAGCTCTACAACCACACTCTATTGCTGCCATGTAACATCACCTCAGAAAGAGCAATGTCGCTGTTGTCCCTTCCTCCTCATTCTCCTTTACTATATTGCACCTTTCTTCTTTCTCTAATTTGTCTAATTCTTCTTTAAACTTCACATTTGTTTGCATGCTTTCTATTGAGAATCTGTTAAAGGTTGTATCAGTGATTTCAGGCCCCAAATTTTTTTTATCGCATTCATCTAATCTTTCCTAACGAACCGCTAGCTGCCCGCCCCATAAGCATGCCGTCAAAAAGCCGCGTCTCTGTAGGCAGCCTAGGCTCTGGGCTCTGCACACAAAAACAATTGGTTTCACCAACCACTCAAAACCAAAACAAATAGTGTTCCGACCAATCACAGACAGGGGGAGGGTGTTGTGGGGTTTTGAGCCAGCTTCTTCTTCAGCTCCGACTTGGAGTGCAGCCGTGCACGAGCACAAAACCTCACAACACCCACCCCCTGTCTGTGATTGGTCGGAACACTATTTGTTTTGGTTTTGAAACAAAAAACATTTTGTTCATTTTTTTGGGGGCCTGAAATCACTGATACAACCTTTAATATTTGTGTGAATCACAAACAGTCAAGTATCACAAAGTATCAAGAATCTTTTACAGAAATGACCTGGCCAAGAAAAACAGCTCAAGATGTTCTCATAATGTTACTTTACGAACTTTCCTTTATTTGCAAAATGATTTATCCACGGATAAAATACATAAAATTACTCATAGACATCAGACTTTGTATTTGTAAACTTCAAGTTTATATTGTAAAATATTCCAATTATTAGGTGCAGCATATTGAAAAGCTGTTTCCCTAAATCTGATTTTATAGATGAAACTAAAAGGGTATAGAATTTTTGTGAACATAAAGAATATGCCCCAATAATTTGTGAAGTTAGTGAAAAAGAAAAATATATATATAAATGATCAAATACTAATGCGTCACTTTTAGCCTATTATACAGCTCTCCTCTATTTGACAAATCACAACAATGGGTTCTGGGTGGCATATTGCATGCTCATTTTGCAGCTTTTTATTATGATTTTTTTTTTTTTTAAATAAAGTTTTATTAATAAGAATGTTTATGGCATCATGTATCCCAGTCTGTTGCAGCTATAACTGAGATCATAAAAACAGATATTTAGAACCTGAATATAGTTTGTTTGCATTTACAGTAACAATATTAAATCTTAAATCTCTCAAGTGAAAAAGTAATAGCATGCTTTAATAAAATGATATTTATTAAAACCAACTCAGTTTTGCAGTGTCATCCAATTAAGTAATTTCAATCATGATAACTTTTGGAATAGTGTTAGCATGTTAATGGATATGAGAGTGTTAATGTATTTGGTCTTGGTATAGAATCAATCTGCAGAGCAAGTATGGACAATAGATACACAGACACGCTGTTGTAAGTATGTAAGATATGCTGCTGCTGCATGAATAGACATACATAAATCCTGTAGTAGATCTAGGCAGGTGGAGCTGGGGGAGGTGGAGGGTTTCAGAGGAACTCCGACAGAGCGCTGCAAGACCAGCTTACAGCAAACCCTGAACCAGGCTATTTAAATGTTGAGCAATCTCATTGGCTGCAGGATCAGCAGAGGCCAATCAGCCGGTCCCATCTAGAGTTTCATGACTGAATTTACAGTACAGTGGGTTCACTCATTGAAAAGAGATATATTAGGCACATTACCTTTTGGAAAAGCCTTTGTGTAGCACACGCCCCAAAAATCATATAGTGCAGGCAGTTCCCCAGGTTTTGGAAAATAGCTTCGGTGTCATTCTCTCAGCCATTCTGGGAAAATAAGTTTTCTAAGAGGAAATACAAGGACTGTAACAGGGTAGGGACCGAAGCAGTACCAGTGGAGGTGCCTCGTTCTGTTTTTCCCCAAATCTCTTTTTTTCTCACTCCATCCTTTTTCCTGTCTGTGTTGCGGCACAGTTGTTGTGCATATTAGTGTATTCAGGCTCTGTGCTCCTAATTGGCTGTTAGCACTAAACTGCAGGCAGGTCCCTGGGAAGCCAATCTGCCTCAGAAAAGAGTAAACACAAACACATAAACACAAATAAACACATAAAGAAAAGGTCTGCCAAGCACAGAGGGACTTTTTTCCCAAATGTCACGTAGCACTGAGCCATACATCATTACTTTGACAGATGTTTAAACATATCTGAATGAGGGATCAGCAATGGCAACTGGAGAGCAACAGGATGAGTTTGTGATGGAACATACTGCATAGTGCAGTATACAGTGAGGAAAATAAGTATTTGAACACCCTGCTATTTTGCAAGTTCTCCCACTTGGAAATCATGGAGGGGTCTGAAATTGTCATCGTAGGTGCATGTCCACTGTGAGAGACATAATCTAAAAAAATAAATCCAGAAATCACAATATATGATTTTTTAACTATTTATTTGTATGATACAGCTGCAAATAAGTATTTGAACACCTGTCTATCAGCTAGAATTCTGACCCTCAAAGACCTGTTAGTCTGCCTTTAAAATGTCCACCTCCACTCCATTTATTATCCTAAATTAGATGCACCTTTTTGAGGTCGTTAGCTGCATAAAGACACCTGTCCACCCCATACAATCAGTAAGAATCCAACTACTAACATGGCCAAGACCAAAGAGCTGTCCAAAGACACTAGAGACAAAATTGTACACCTCCACAAGGCTGGAAAGGGCTACGGGGAAATTGCCAAGCAGCTTGGTGAAAAAAGGTCCACTGTTGGAGCAATCATTAGAAAATGGAAGAAGCTAAACATGACTGTCAATCTCCCTCGGACTGGGGCTCCATGCAAGATCTCACCTCGTGGGGTCTCAATGATCCTAAGAAAGGTGAGAAATCAGCCCAGAACTACACGAGAGGAGCTGGTCAATGACCTGAAAAGAGCTGGGACCACCGTTTCCAAGGTTACTGTTGGTAATACACTAAGACGTCATGGTTTGAAATCATGCATGGCACGAAAGGTTCCCCTGCTTAAACCAGCACATGTCAAGGCCCGTCTTAAGTTTGCCAATGACCATTTGGATGATCCAGAGGAGTCATGGGAGAAAGTCATGTGGTCAGATGAGACCAAAATAGAACTTTTTGGTCATAACTCCACTAAACGTGTTTGGAGGAAGAAGAATGATGAGTACCATCCCAAGAACACCATCCCTACTGTGAAGCATGGGGGTGGTAGCATCATGCTTTGGGGGTGTTTTTCTGCACATGGGACAGGGCGACTGCACTGTATTAAGGAGAGGATGACCGGGGCCATGTATTGCGAGATTTTGGGGAACAACCTCCTTCCCTCAGTTAGAGCATTGAAGATGGGTCGAGGCTGGGTCTTCCAACATGACAATGACCCGAAGCACACAGCCAGGATAACCAAGGAGTGGCTCTGTAAGTAGCATATCAAGGTTCTGGCGTGGCCTAGCCAGTCTCTAGACCTAAACCCAATAGAGAATCTTTGGAGGGAGCTCAAACTCCGTGTTTCTCAGCGACAGCCCAGAAACCTGACTGATCTAGAGAAGATCTGTGTGGAGGAGTGGGCCAAAATCCCTCCTGCAGTGTGTGCAAACCTGGTGAAAAACTACAGGAAACGTTTGACCTCTGTAATTGCAAACAAAGGCTACTGTACCAAATATTAACATTGATTTTCTCAGGTGTTCAAATACTTATTTGCAGTTGTGTAATACAAATAAATAGTAAAAAAAATCATACATTGTGATTTCTGGATTTTTTTTTTTTTGATTATGTCTCTCACAGTGGACATGCACCTACGATGACAATTTCAGACCCCTCCATGATTTCTAAGTGGGAGAACTTGCAAAATAGCAGGGTGTTCAAATACTTATTTTCCTCACTGTATGCTGTGTACTACTTCTGCCAACTTTAAAAAAGTTTTTCCAAGAGGAAATGGTGTACTGTATATATAACGATAAATGCTTTAAATAGTATTATGCTGCTTTATTGCCACTATGTTGCATACAGTTTAGTAAGTGGCATCCAGTTAACATCTCAGAAACAGATATATTTATTTTGTATTTTTTAACTCTGTAAAGGACATATATTGATTTTTTTATTTTTTTTTATGGATCAGTTTTATTTTTGTTGAGTATCATATGTAATACATCAGGATTTTATGGCTTTACTCAAGGAGGAAAAATATCTCAATTTTATTCAGATGCCCAAACTGAGCAAAAATATGCATTTTGATGCAGTTGCTGTAATGCAGATGATGACAATGAAATTATGATACAGTAGGTTGTAACGTAAATCAATAGGTTATTTATAACAGTATAGCAGACTTCATAAAATGCAGATAAAAATGCAATATCAGTTGTCACTATATATCCCAATAATATGCCTTACTCAGATGATATTTATTTGCTTAGTTTTATTATTAAACTTCTGTAGTCTTTATTGTGGGGGCAAAACATATAACACAATGCAATTAAAGATGTACAAACAAACTTTCCTCAAAAACCTGATGTATTATATTGGATGCTTCAAATGTTTTTTTGTTGTTGCTGTTGCTTCAGGTCAGTACGTGTTCATCTTCAAAAAATTACAAACAATATAAAATGTATTCTTACATTTACTTTATAAAAATCAGCAAAGATTTCATAGCAAAAAGACATGGGCACTACGACCTGAAGGGGGATGTTTTTACAATTATTCTAAAAGGCCTTTTTACTTATGCTATCAATATAAACTATCAATCAGATGGCAGAAGGCAGGCATGTAGTAGATTGTGTACAACAGGTTTTAATCATAATTTAGAAGCCTTTGGGAAATTTGGGTATTAAAAATAATACAGTAGGCTTCTTAGGGTTAATACATTTTTTTAGTCCTAACATGATATTCCGAACAAAGCCTAACAGTCTGTTTTGCCTAGGTTTTTGAGTCTGTTCTCTGTCCACTACATGTATTCTCAAGGAGAACAGAGTCTGTGCATAAAAATGTGCCCTATACGTATGGATCTCCTCTCCTCTCTTCTCTTCTCGGTACTCATTACACTGCTGTCAGTGTCTCAAGGCTTCCAACTGTGCCTGAGTCCTGAAACACGCCTCATATCCATCAATTTTCTTTCCATGAGACCCCTACCATGAATGCTTTATCTTTTATGTTTTATCTAAATATCCTCTGTTAGGAGGAAGCCTTATCTAAAATACCCGAGTACATTTCAACACATCATGCAGACAAAAATAAAAATAAAAAAATGTGGACAAAAACAGGGACAAGTGATTGACGGCGTTACACACCCGAATATGTGTCCCCACACAGACGCACACACACACCAGATTTCTGTCTGCCTACGCTGGGGACTTAATTATTGGCTCAGACTTGACTGGAGACAGACTTTTTATATTATTAACATCACTTCATTTCCATATTAATACTGGAGAACGTTTCTTATTAAAGAGAAAAGAGCTCATCTTCAAACACAGAAGAAAAAAGCACCTGCTGAAAAATACATCACTTTGTTCATTGCGCTCAAGTCAAACTGGGTGCAGCAACGAAAAGCTGAAGGTCTCGTTTTTGTAGAAATAGGAGATTATTCTAAAAAGAACATGATGACTTTTATATTCCAATAAATCCATTTGTACTTCTTTCTCCATCATACCATATCCCCTGGGTCCTTTACATCCATTTTTTTCTGGGTTCTTTCATCCGGTTTCTTTTTTTAATCTTCATCTGACGCGCTTAATACCTGCGATATAACAGGGATGTTGCAATAGAGTAGTTAAATCAGTCATCTATGTCTACTCTTCGCTGTGTGAAGACTCTTGCAGTGGTGGCTTGTCTGCGAGTGAGCTTTGTTGAGAATTTTCTGTGCTGTTTGAAGAGCCTTTCACAGCTCTGAGTCAAAGGTTGTTAAGACTGTTTGTCTTAAGGCGTTTCAAAAACTGTCAGCCCAGTTACAAGACTCCTCAGGTTGTTTTCAGAGAAAACGCAATGATGAAATGCACGTGGGGAGGAAATATATATGAAGAGTTCAGATGCAAAAGCCTCTAAGTGCCATCTGAAATTTTCTTCTAGAATGATCATTTTTTATAAAGCTTGTATATATTAAAGTTAAGTAATTTCACTTAAATGACAATTAATAGGTAATTTGCATCGCATTTAAGTGAAATTATTGAACTTAAATATACAAGCTTGATAAAAAATGATCATTCTAGAAGAAAATTTCAGATGGCACTTAGAGGCTTTTGCATCTGAACTCTTCACATATACACACAGTGTATACGTGTGTAAATATATAAATATATATATATATATACACACAGTACTGTGCAAAAGTCTTAGGCATGTTAATATAGCATCATTACTTTAGGGTAATATGAATAATAGTGAGTTCAACAGCAATTATTTGAAATAAAGATATTTCGTAACAATGTGAAAGTCTTAACTAATTTTTTATAAGTTGAATGCATCTTTGCTGAATAAAGGCCCTGATATACTCACGGTATAGTTCTTTTTCGTTGTTCGCTTAGGGATAAAAAGAAGTTTGAAAGCTGACAGCGGCGTTTAGATGAATATGTTAATATATGCTGCGCGCTTTCCTCTCAGTAACAAAAATAACAGTGGTCAGAAAACCGAAGATATGAAAGCATTTGATCATAGAATTGTGGATATGTTTGCACAAGCTCTGCAATTCACCACAACAGTCAAGTTACGTCACCTTTATTTATAAAGCACTTTATACAAGATTGTTTAAAAGCAAGCAGCTTTACAGTATTAAACATGATAAAACAGGGTCAGCGTCTCTTTTCAATTAGCAATACAAATAATCATGTTTTTACTTGCAGACATCCAACCTCAATGGACTGAACAGAATAAATGAACTGTCAAAGAGCCTCAGAGCCACACCTATTACGTAATCACCAAGGACCAATGTTAGTTCGAATGTGTTTTCTGGAGTTCGCTTTGGCATGCTGTTTCAAACTCCTGAAACAAATACAAAACAAACTTTGTTTTGGCCTGATTTTGTTCGAAATGATGTTACATTAGTTCGCTCTTTGATTTCACTTCAATTATATTGGGGAATTTATCTTGACAATTCGATATATCTCCCAGTCTTAATGCAAGTGCAGTTTAGTTTATACAAATGCTAAAATGTCTCAATGCAATGCAGACAGAGCAGAAAAACTAAACCGTGTGCAAATGTTTAATTTAATGTTTAATTCAACATTTACAGAAAATCAGACTTGTGCAGAGCATTGAGTGTTTTTTAAAGCTGCCACAATGAGTAATAGATTGATGAAAAATTCTATCACGAGACTATAAACATGTTGGATTATAATCATATTCCTGTCTTGTCACTGTGAAACATAAATAATAATAATATGAGATCATTCTGTCACATCTCTGATGAGTTATCACACAGATTTGTCTCATTTATGACACTTTCCATTCAGGGAAACATTTGGTATTTGTTCGCCAAGGGCAATTATCCCTCATCACAAAAACATAAGACATGTCACATTCACGCAGAGACATATGTAGAGCATTAGAAAGCTCTTCAGGATCCAATGATCTCCGTGAGCATATGTATAAGTGATCATGTACACACAAACCTAAAGGGGATTCGCCCTGATGACAACTCCACATGTTATGGTGGAAGGCACTGCAGGCGGCTGTCAAAAAGTCGGGTATACACAAACAAACACACTCTTACCCATAATCCCTCACTGATGGGAGACTGACATGAAACACAACGTCGAGACATAATTAATGAGCCTGTTTCACTGTCTGTCTCTTCGCTAATATATTCACAGTCTTCATCTGCTCGATGTGACAGCTTGTTGGTTTAGATTGCAAGAGTTGATCGTACCAGATCTTTTAACACTTCATCAGCCAGTTAAAAGACTTACCAAGCTGTTAAAGGTAGAGCTCACCCAAAAAAGCATTATTCACTCACCCTCATGCATTTTATAATACATAATGTATTATGTAATAAAGTGCTTCAAAATCCATACCATAACTTTTGACATGAGCTTGAACATGACTAATACAGTTTTATGTAGTATTGCTGGCCTGAACTGTGCAGTTCACTATGTCTAATGTAGTCTGAAGCTCAGTGAAGTCAAAAATTCAAAGCTTCTGATGTAATTTGACGAGGAGATCCTCTCCATAGACCAATTACAATCAACCAGATCTTCTCGTTTCATTTGGTTCCATTGTTGTCCCTCGTGACATTTCAACATGAGCATGGCACCATTATCATCAGTCATATCATCCTCTCTGGACAGTTTTTCTATTGTCCAATTTTGGTGAGCTCATGCAAATTGGAGCCTCAGTTTCCTGGTTTCTTATGATGCGTTAAATTAATCAAAAAAGACTAAATATACAGTATATATATATATATATATATATATATACACCAAATCAAGCATATTAGAATGATTTCTAATATGAAGAAGTTATTTTAAACTGTAATAATATTTCACAATATTACTGTTCATCAAATAAATGCTGTCATACATATGATATTTAAGACAGTCTCTTATTATATACTATATATATATATAATGTGTAATTCTGTGGAATGTTCTGCAGGATTAACATGGGAAATTCTGTTCTATTAGCCTGCAGCCTCTGAGGCGGAAGTTTTGAGACAGACAGTTCTGATTCCCTAATTACAAACAACACAAGCAAAGCGTGACATTTTCTCAGCTATGCTTTCGAATCAATAAGTGATTATTATGATGGGGAAACACAAGGGTGATGTGCTTCCAACTTCCTCACTTCCACAGCATTCTGAACATATTCCACTGAACACAAGGGAATGTTGGAGCTAAACATTTATTTCTTTACACAGACAAGTCTACATGGACATGCTTCCTGGCACATCTTAGATCGTGCCCTCACTATACGACTAACAGAACCACAATCACTGAATGCAATGAATGCAACAAAGATTGCTTTGGCTGTACAGTAGCTCTAGAAGAAAGTCTTTGTCCAGCTTAAAGGTACAATATGTAAGAATTTTGTAATAAAATATCCAAAAATCACTTGCACATTGTGATATATTTCCTGCAGTTGTGTACTAACAATATCCCAAAAGTTACCAAAGATTTTTAATTTCAGAGAAATTCCAATTTTAAATAATGGCTCGTCCCTGTGCCCCTGGCACTTGTCGCCTGTCAATGACGTAATATCCGCGTTATCCCTGGTTTCCGCTCATACTGCCATAGTAACCATGGCAACAAACGTTGACAACTGCGTTACGTCTAGCGGCACACTCACGCTGTTGTTGTTTCGTTCAAACATTATGGACCATGGCAAGCAGACATTGGGACAAAAGGAGAACTAAAAAGAGAACCAATATCAGCGTGGCATTTTCTCGATGCCGAGAGCTCCAGGTCCGTGACAAATGTAGAGGTGAGCAAATCTACATAAAACTAATAAATGTTATATAGCTCAACATGATGCAATGTTAGAATATGATCAGCATGTTATTCTAATGTTGATCTAGCTTACTGCTAGTCTCATACAGACAAACTAACATTATAACTTTCAACACACTCAAATGCAGTTTAGTGTGATAGTGTAGACCAGGGGTGCCCAATCCTGCTCCTGCCGATCGACTGTCCTGGGGTGCGTTTCCCGAAAGCATCGTTAGCCAACTATGGTCGCAAGTTCCGTCGTTATCAGCATAGTTCAACGATTTGGTGTTTCCCGAAACCATCGTTCCAACGAACGTTCGCAAACAGCATCGCAAACTTGTGTGGTTGGAACGACAGCTCTCGAGCTGTGGTTAGAAGCATAGTTTCTAGTTTACATGAGATGTAGACTGAATAAATCCTTATCTTTAGCAAAATAAGCAAGCTGACATTCAGTACAACCCGTGTTATTTATTTAGAATACATACAAATGTAATTTACGTCTTTTAGTTTGTCAAGAGATTTAAAGCACCGTTTTTGAAGACTGCGCATGTGCGAACGTGCTCTACTATGTAAGAACGAGCCAAATATTGAGTCTGGTAATAAAGCAAAATAACTGAGAAAAATTTGAAATGGTCTTCAGATGCCATGTCTGTAACTTATATGACAAAATCTAGCATTAATTCGATCTCAAACAGATTAATTAAAATAAGGTATATTAGTCCACCACGTGTGAGACGTCATAAACCAACGTGGTTGAACGATACTTTGCGACATACGGTTTCGGGAAACAGTCGTAACTAGCTAGTTGATTTCTCCAACGATGCATCGTACTATGGTAGTTAAGCAGCGAGCTATATAGTTGTACAGGAAACGCACCCCTGCACAGTTCATCTTCAACCCTAATCAAACACACCTGAAGCAACCAATTAAGGTCTTCAGGATCACTTGAAAATTAAAGCCAGGTGTGTTTGATTAGGGTTGGAGATGAACTATGCAGGAAAGTTGCTCGGCAGGAGCAGGATTGGGCACCCCTGGTGTAGACCAAGTAAAACAGCTCTGCGTTACCTCACAAGTTTCATTCGTCTAATAAACTGACCTGTGTGAATATTAATTCAGCACTTGCGGGTAGTTTGGTCAAATTAAATGTCCTTATTCCTTTATATCCGCGGGACTCGCATGTGGCGCTGAAATCTGTCTCTCATTAGCAATCGCGACCTGATTCATACCACAGTCATGTTAAAAACATCAATATATTCACTCATCCATAAACATTATTAGATCCTTCGGCATTACGGCAAGTTCAATAATTCCGCTTATGCGTCATCAACCTACGCCTTTGTTATTGTAAGAGGTTAGCGACCCCTAGCAGTGAAAAAAAGTACATATTGCAGCTTTAAGTAAGTTTTTGATTGATTCATTTCCGTTGTAAAAAATCATTAGTTATTAACTTTGGGGCTGCTCACACGACACCGTTTTCAACTAAAAACAGAAAACTTTTAATGCGTTCTGGCTGTTCATTTACACGACAACAGCGTTTTGTGGCCAGAGAACGTAAACTTTGAAATAGGTTTCAGAGTGCACTTTTTTGAAAACGAGTTTTGAAACTGATACCGTTATCATCTCCGTGTAAACTTCTGTGAAAATGGTGATGGCATGCATATGCGCATAGGCATGCGCGTTTGAATGAGTGTGTGTGCGAGCGCGTAGTCTTTCATTACAAAGTGACATTGCCAAATTACTTGTCTGGAATGCACAATATAGCGTTTTTTAACATTTCCGCGGATCCATGTGAACTGGAATAATTTTGATAACATTTTCATCTGTAAAGAGGTCCTTCATCTGATCTGGATACGGTTCGGATTCAGCTGACTACGGTAAACCTCCGTATATATATATATATATATATATATATATATATATATATATATATATATATATATAACAGAGAGACTAATATTAGCATAGATGCCATTCTTCTTATGATGTAACGAGTACATCAGGTGTTATGGGAAGTGTTCCCAGTTCCGGCTGACCTAATTTATGCAGCCTAACAATCATTTTACACTATTTGAATTATAGACATTAGCCGCGTTTCCCCTTACCCTTCAAATTGCGCAAATTGAAATTGCGAATTGAAAATATGCCCAATGGAAACACATCAATTTCGCAACTACTCCCATTTATCACAAATAAGTTTTTACGCTCGCATGAGGTGGTTTTTCAGGCAATTCGAAAAAGAAATATTTTTCAAAACTGGAATGGCATTTACAGGTCACCTGACATAGATGACGCGGTGTGTTTGGACAGAGTATGAGACAGAGTTCTTTATTAAATTCATAAAAGACAAGAGAATTGCAGGAATAATGGATTCTAAACCTCAAAGAAGTGCCACAATCAAGACCTCGAAGCAGATATGAGGGAGAAACACCCAGAAACTGGTTTATTAATGCTCAATTAATTTATGCTTGGATAACACATACTTCAATTAATAATAATGGCCAGTGCAGTGGCTGAGATATACATAAACCTACCAACATCCGTCGCCACATCCAGTCGCATAACATCGGTTAATGGAAACGCGTCATTTCGCACTAGTTTTTTGTCTACATTTAGAGGAGGAAAAAATTTTTTTTGCAAAAGTTTTGCGCAAATCTGTAATGGAAACGTGCCTACTGATAATGTGTTATGCACATGCCATGTTAAAGATATGTGTTTTTAGTCTAGATTTAAGTGGTTGCTTCCCACACAACGCTAGGAAGACTGTTCCAGAGTTTGGCTGCTAAATAGTAATAGGATCTACAGCCAGCAGTTGATTTTGATATTCTACTGAAGGTATTATCAACTGGCCAGAATTTTGAGATCGCAATAGACATGAAGGACTATAATGCGTTAAGAGCTCGCTCAAGTACTGAGGAGGTAAACCATTTAGTGCTTTGTAAATAAATAGCAAGATTTTAACATGTATGCAATGTTTCATAGGGAGTGAATGCAGTGTTGGCAGAACTGGGCTAATATGGTCATAATTTCTGGTTCTAGTAAGAACTGCGTCTGCTGTGATTTGGACCAGCTGGAGTTTGTTTATTAAGCATGCAGGGCAAACACCCAGTATAGCATTACAATAATCTAGCCTTGATGTCATGAAAGCATGAATTATCTGTTCCACATTTGTCATTGAGAGCATATGTCGTAATTTAGATATATTTTTAAGATGGAAGAATGCGGTTTCACAGATGCTAGAAACGTGGCTTTCAAATGCTGCTTGTATTACACAACAATCTTTCTTGCCATAAGTCATGTTGTTGTCTATGCAACAGAAAAAAGATGAGGTGCACAACATACAAGTTCTTTGGGCAAAAGGCATTCCCAATACCTCTATATTGTTCATGCTTCCTCTTATCAAACATCACTGTTGCTGAATTGCTCATACTTAGCGTGTGCCGGTGACTGGAGAGAGCTCCGATTTGGCTACAGTCAGGGGGTTTTGTTACAGACCTCGATCTTTAATCTGCAACAGCAAATTCAGAGCAAAAATCATGTAGAGGGCACGGCCTTAATGATATCTATTGTCTACAGTAGTGAAGTGTTGAAAAGCATGTGATGGTTTAATATTAACTCCACAGCACCCACACTGTGCCTATCTGCTGCTCAAGCGATCTGCTCTAATCTGTTTTACCCAGCAGGCTGTGGGGTAATCCACTTATAACACATATGTGTCATCATGTGATGTCTTCCATGCTCTGCCATTGGCTGCAGGGCATCGGTTCAATGTGCCAGAATGGCTGCCAGTCAAAAACCTTCAGGGGCTCAGGACCATTATTTTAAAGGTTAACATTTAATACAGTGATTTGGGTGCTGCTCTCTAATATTGATTCAGACCAGGTGCCGTCTGTGTGTGCATGTATGCTGCTGTGGGGGAGAATATAAATTCCCTCATTGCAACCTTTTCTTTTCTCCTTTCCTTTCAAATACCACATGCATGCCAAATCTTTAACTGTTTTACAGCGATTAATACTTAGTATCATAAATGATGGACTTTGAGACAACGGAGGACAAAAGTCATAAATTAATAACACAATTCTCCTAAAATTCTTCCAGGACTACATTATCTAAGCAATGCAATTCACAAGCTGTCACTGTATGTTAACAATGGTCTAAAATTTAAGTCCTAAGTATGTTTATATAGTCGCGCCAACAATCGCGCCATCCAGCGGAATGTTATTCCCTGATAACAACCAGTAAAAGATAATGCAGGCTCATCCAGGTAACTGAAGTCATTGCTGTACGCTTGATAGGAATGTTTTTTTCTTAGTGGAAGTTTCGCGTTTGGTGAGCTAATAAAATATTAAAACTCAAATCAATATTTTGTGTACAATTATTTAATTATGTCATCTGGGTATCTCCTTCATACAAACGCAGCTGCTGCCATTTTGCAATGATTGTTTTGTACACTGTACTGTATTATAAGAAAAAAAAAAACAGGTAAGATTTTAAAACAGTTTAATCTAAAATCATTATCTCTTGTTAATAATTATTAAAATAAAAATAAATAATTAATAAAAAATCCGCTTGCTAGCAACTGCTTTCTTCGGGGAAGTTTTGCGTTTATTTAAACTCAAGTCAATATTTTGTGTCTAATTATTTATTTATGTGGCAAGTAGCCGTGTAATAAGCAGAGATAATGTACATCCAGCCGGTTGCAAGTCCTGATCTCTCCCTGTTGGGGTTTATTCTGCGATAACAACCGGCTGGATGTACATTATCCCTTACATATTAGCCATATATAGAGAGCAGAATATCACTTGTGTAAAGGGGTGCACTTGTAGTGTACTTCAAATCTTAAATGATTTTTTAATGATCATGCACTTGAAGATAATATTTTATTAATGAAATTAAAGGGGCTATAATTCCGAAACCCCTGTAATCGACACCGGTGGCCATTAAGTGAACTGCAGCCAACAACTTATTGCTCGTGCTCACACTCGTGCACACGTAACGTACAGGAGACTGAACGTGATTCAAGGCCCCGATATACTCAGGGCAAAGTTCTTATTCTTGTTCTTCGCTTAGAAGTAAAAACAAGTTGTAAAAACCTTTGCAGCGATATACTGTTAAAGATCATTGAGACGCCGCCCACACTGTTAAGAGCAACGTTTAGATGAAAATATAAATATGGGCGGCACGCTTTACAAATAACAAAATAAACACACAACAAAAATGATAACGAGAAAACAGTTGAGAAAGCATCTGATCATAGGGATGTGGATATGTTTGCACAAGCTCTGCAATTCACCAGCATCATGATGACAGATGAGATCATTAAAATGACACTGTTTGATTATAAAGTATGTTTGAGACTATAGGCTATATCTGACTATGTGAGACTGTAGTTTGAATGAATCCCTTTTCTTTGCATGACACATTGACATTACAGTACAAAATAGCTCTTGCGGCATTAACCTGATTAATGTTTAAGCATTCATTTCATGTGTCATTGAACGGAAGAGAGGCTCAAGGGACCGCGCGTAAACGTCACATCCTTTTGATTTTCCTGGCAAAAACGACCTTCACATAAAAAATCAGTTTGGTAGCTTTCATAGAAAACCAAGGAAGTCAGACAAGGTCTAGTTTTTTAAAATTCCATTAAAAGCTGTTCACACATTGGCAATAAAAAACTAAAAAATACATGAAAACTCTTACATATAGTCCCATTAAAGGCCACTTAAGTGCATATAATGCGTGTTGATAAGTGTCACGATTAACTTGAAATGTTATAAAATGAATGAAACTTGTCGATTGTGACCATAAATTTAGATCTGCTCATGTTGCATAAACTAATTCATGGACAGTTCTGGCTTGTTTTGCCTATATAGCCTAAAGGCCAATTCACATTGCACCAAAAGATGCCAACCAATTGCCAGATTACAGTATGTTACTTCTCAGACATTGCACAACCAGACAAATGGCAACAAGCGCCAACCAATGCCAACAGACGGTGACAGGCGTAACACACTGATCTGACAAAACCCGACAAAGTGTTGCCGTTGGTCGAAATCTGTCAGTGCAGTGTGAATTGGACTTAAATATGCCATTTCTCCACACACACACACACACAAAAAACATTTGTAATGTATTCTGTAAATCGACATTAAAATTAATATTGTAACATCAAGGAAAATAATCAACAATAATTTTAATGACAATAATGAGCATTTCTTTTTTGCAGTGATGCCATAAAAATAACTATATTGTCTTAACCACTTTTTCTTGAATAACCTTTCATTAACCTTTTGTTGTGATATTATTTCCATTAAGAGGTGCATACATTTTTGGTCAAGATCTTGTATTGATAATGCAAGAGTCCAGATCTGTGAAGTCTCCTCCAGCACATCCCAAAGACTTTCAATGAATTTAAGGTATTGACTCAGAGGTGCCAATTCATGGTTAAAATTTATTCTTCATGCTCCCTCCCAACCATTCTTTCACAATTTGCTGTCTAGAAGAAACATCTGAGAAGCTGAACCACACTGTGACCCTCATATACACAAAACCTAATCATGTGCGTTATTATTAAGCTACTGTTTCTGTTTTATTTGTTTTAACCATAACTAATAATTTGATGGACATCTCTGTTTTAGTACTTTCATTTCATATCTTGGCTTATTAAAAACGGTCTACGATGACCTTATGACAATTTTAAAATTGAATTCATATATGACACATTCTTACCTGTGTTTGTACTGCTCAGAGGGTATTCTTTTGGCAATATCGCGTGACTGCTGCTGAAAATTTCATTTGCCGATAATCTTACCTCAGGACATCACTAAGCCATCAGAGAGAATGCTGGGTAATTAATCAGCTGTCCTTGAATCTGTCACAGCATACTAATCACAATTCACATGGCTGGGACTCAGCCCTGACATTGACATTTTATCTGAGATAGCCAAAGATTGATAAAATTGTACAGTTTAACAATCAAATGCAAACGCAAACTGCGTACAAACTAACACACAAAACTAGGCCTTCCATAGCCTTTTATGGCCTTTTCTATTATTACACTCTCCTTACATGTCTATACTAATGATAATGCACTACTATAACATCCCCAAACTCCCCAATTCATGAAAAATATGAATAGTGGGAGTGTAGATGAAACCAAATTTAATTTAAATTCTTCTTTTTTGCCTTGATTGGTTATGCTAGTGGTTATGCAAAATATAAATAAAAAATAAAAACAGCTTTAAGCTATTGACCCTTTTCACAAACTGGGATGATTTGCTTCCACAGTTATCAACATTGTCACTTTCAGAAATAGCCCTCGCAATTATGTTGTTCACAAACATTTGCATCCTCTTATAATGTTATGTCAATAGATCTGCACCTTCAGAATGGAAAGTGGATCATTAAAGTTAATTACACACATATGCCCACGTTCGTACACACTTGTATACACACGTACACACACGACAAAACTGCTATTGCTTTACGGAAAAGAGCAGATGGGACATCCCACAAAATATCTTGAAAAAACAGGGTTTGAATGACATTAAAGTAAATTATGATTTCTTTTTTTTAAATTAAAGATAGGTGAACACACACACACACACACACACACACACACACACACACACACACACACACACACACACACACACACACACACACACACACACACACACACACACACACGCACACACACACACACACACACACGCACACACAAAATCACAATGCTGTTAGGTTAGTGTTACTGCCCTAAATGGGATCTTGCCAAATCTTTGATGTGTAGTCATTCAGTGCATTTCTGCCAAAAGCGTTTCATATTGTCTTTTTCCCTCTCATCTTTTTTCCTGTTCAGGGAGCATAAGACTGAGGCGAGTGCCATGGTGACAAACACACACACACACACACACACACACACACACACACACACACACACACACACACACACACCAGGCTGGAGTCTGACAGCATGAAAGGTAATGGAGAGAAGGGCACAGCAAGGGAGCCTTTTGATCAGGATATAATAATTGTTTTACTTAATCAGTCAATTTTCCACGCTCTAATATTTCAACGCTTGTTCAAGAACAAACAACGGACCAGCAAATGAGAACAAATGTGATAGACAGAAAGAGAGAGAGAGAGAGAGAGATCTAGCACGTAGATGCTTTCCTTGAGGATGAATTAGATTAGTTGAGGCAAGGCCTCATGAGTGTCAGAATGACAGCTACCCAATCAGAGCTGTTGGAATATACCAATATTGCAAATTAATACCATAATTTTGGAAAAATAAGATTATTTTTTTTTAGCTAAAATACATGCATTGCCACTATAGTGGCATTCTAATTGAAATACTTGAATTTAAATAATTGAATTGCGCTTATTTGATGTTTGAGTGTTTTGTCTTGTTCTTGGTGTCTTGTTTCTCCCCTGTTGTTGTGTTTGTGTTGTTTGTGCCCAACTCTCCATTCTAGACGGCTGTCGTGGGACTGTCTCTGAGTCTGGACTGTTCACCTGTTGCACATTGTTCCCCATCTACACTGTAAAAAATTTGCTGTAGTTATGCAGCTGTTTGCCAGTAACTTACTGTAGATTTAAATTTATGCTGTTTACTGGCAACAGTTTGTTCAAAGTTAAATGAACATTAAACATTAACAAGTCTTTGTCTTTACAGAATAAAACTATAAAATAACAATCTAATGCAAAGCATTCTGGGAACCAGAAATCTTCATCAACCTTTTTCTGTTTTTCCTTCAGATTTTGGTTCCCAGAATGCTTTGAATGAGGCTGTTATTTTAGTTTTATTCTGTAAAGATAAAGACTTGTTAATGTTTAATGTTCATTTAATTTTGAACAAATTGTTGCGAGGAAATAACATCAATTTAAATCTACAGTAAGTTACTGGCAAGTAGCTGCCAGTAATACTGTAATTTCTACAGATTTTTCTAACAGTGTAGTTAATTGATAGTTAGTTAATAAATCACCACTCACCGCTCATCTCTGCGCTTGGGTCCTATTATTTCCAGTGACTCCCTGACAAGAATATGTTCACGTTATTTCACCAAGGCCACTTTCTGGCCTCGTCACGAACTGAAAAAGAACATAGATTGCTGCAATAATCCATCATGAAGCTCTTAAAGAGCAATTTTGTGTCAGGTTTACGTCAGCATATTGATTTTCATACTTGAGGCCTCTTTGAAGGATCTAAGACATAAAACGTTTTAGATTCCGATTGCGTATGGGGTTTAAATTGCAATTACACAGACATTCTCCACTGAGAGTTTTACGCATCCAAAGACAATAATACAACCATCTAAAACTGACATTCAGTAAATGTTACTGCAGCAGTTTTGTCAATGCAACATACAGATTCGTTATATGCATGTACACCCAAACACCCCAATGATGTATAACAATAATAATAATAATAATAATAATTCCCTCTAGCTAAATGTTTCAAACAGAACAAGTTTAAGTATTAGTTTAATTATTCCCTAATGACATCTTCCTCCACAAAGTGATATATGTTCTATTGTGAACTTTCGATAAAAATTGCTTGTAGCTGTCGAGACCAGATCATTCAATCAGTGAGCTGAACTCCAAAACCACATCAGTCTGAGTTCTGAATGAATCAGTTTCTTTTTTTGAACCGAATCAATTGATTCAGTGAAAAGTCTCAACAGAATGAATCACTCCTGAATATCACTCCTATGATAGTGGCAATCAAGTTTTACTATGCATTTGGATGCGAGAGGAGAAGAATTCTGTTTATTACTTTAAATTTACAACTAATCATAAATGAACACAAATAAATCCCCAAAACACCACCTTTTATTTTTATTTTTTACAGGTGTAATAAAGGACATTCTAAACTACTCTCTATTATTTTCCTCTCTGTTTGAGTTCTTGTAGCACAAATCCAGGGAGAATTAAAAGGTGAGTGGGTGAGTTTGTGGTTGTGTGTATTTGTGTACGTGTGATTTCCAGGGTCCCACTGCAGGATTAATGTGTTAGCATGTCTGTGCCGCACATGGTCGAGGCCCCATTGCACAAAGTGTGTATGTGTGATATGTTTGGTCTCAAATTGATTCCTCTGTTGGGCTAAATGAAAGCTTATGTTACTGCTTCAGGGCTGTATTTTCTATCATATTTAAACACAGGCAAGATTAGCATGGCTTTATTTTTATTTGCAGCTTAAAAGCCTCTGGGTATCAAGTCTAAAGCGCTCCTTTTGTTTCCTTCCTCTCCTTGCATCGCTCCTTCATCTGTCGTTCTCAGCATTCTCTCTCTCTTGCCTTCTGCTTTAGTTTGATTCCTGTGCTCTTGTGGGTCTCATAGTACCTACAAAAGTTCTACAAGAAGTTCTGAACAAATTCTGCTTACTATCCAACAAAGTTCACCAACATACACGCACTCATAAACATTATTCTCAACTCCTGCAACCTTGGCAACAAGCGTATACTTACTTGCGCTAAAGTTCATGTTTTCCCTTGTGAAAAAGAAGCATACTAAATTGTATTGAATATGCCCTCATCATAATGTACTTCAAATCCTAAAAGTACATGTTTAAAAAAACTGCACTTGCATATAATATATTTATGAAATAAAAGGCCATTTAAGTGTACTTAGAGCATACACATTCCTGACTGTTAATTAACATACTTTTAAAAACTTTTAAAAAGTGCACTTTTCAATAATGTCAAACTAAAAGTACATTTGAACCATTGTTTTAATAATCTTTTGTTGTGCTTCAAAGAAGTACACTTATTTTGAGGTATGGAGAGTACCTGATTATAATCTTAACTGTATAGTGTAATCTAACACTACATTTAAAGTTAATATATTTTGAAGGTCTTAAATTGCAATGTTATCATTACAAATGTGTATTTACAAATATTGAAATACATGCCATACAAGTTTCAATAAAAATATATTTGATTTACTATAAATCCTTGTCAGTACATTTTACACTTTAACCATATTTCAAAGACAATAATACAACAGTATTATAATACAAAGACAAAACTACTTTTGCTTTGCGGAAAAGAGCAGATGGGACATCCGACAAAATATCTTGAAAAATCAGGTTTTGAATGACATCAAAGTAAATTATGATTTCCTTTTTTTAATTACAGATTGGTGGACTCGAAGTTTAATATTTTATTCAGATTTTATTCAGTATTAAAAATATTTAGTATGAATGTCATTCGTAGTGAACACACACACACACACACACACACACACACACACACACACACACACACACACACACACACACACACACACACACACACACACACACACACACACACACACACACACACACACACACACACACACACACACACACACACACACACACACACACACACACACACACACATACACACACACCTGGCTAAAACT